>NW_018408671.1:643333-698401 GCF_002113885.1 Mizuhopecten yessoensis
AAAATCAAATCACATAATGATGAAATCAAATAATATAATGATGATATCAAATAATATAATGATAAAATCGAATAATATAATGATGACACCATATAATATAATGACAAAATCAAATCACATAATGATGAAATCAAATAATATAATGATGATATAAAATAATATAATGATAAAATCGAATAATATAATGATAAAATCAAATCATATATTGATGCAATCATATAATATAATGAAAATATCAATTCATATAGTATTTTTATGCCATATGTGACAGCTATGGCGTTCCATACTTAAGTAAGGGTGAATGGTTTTTAACCAGATTTAGTATGGAATATCAATGTGCTTGAGGAAAACCAATCATTTATAAATTCGTGCGTAACTCTTTTTTGGGAGTAGAGGCGGGGTCAATACGGAAAATTTGACAAAAAAACAATTTCACTTTGGTGCGAATTATGATCATTTTTAAACACTTTGGTGCGAATTAGGATCTTGTCATGACTAGTTGCTTTTTCCGGCCGATTTGAAAACCAAGATATCTATCCTGGCCTATGAGACATTTTCGGCTTAAATGTTCCTCTCGCGGTCCCGACCAAGTGTTGAAATCTGTTGGACCAATGCACCATTAAAATTACCGCCTGTTCTCTAATTGGCTGAGGTGTCTATCAATTTCTTCTCAACTTCGACTGGACAACGGTAACACACTTTATCTGAGTAACGTCACTATGGTGGCCATGCGAACGATACCAGACTGTTAAAATGTACAATTTTTGTTTTTGTCAGCGTTCTTTTCCGGAGGGGTGGATTGGTCTACGTGGGGTTCGTGCTCTGTTACATGTGGAATTGGTACACGCTCCCGGTCTCGGCCTTGTCTGTCGAGGTCTCAGTGTAGACCTGGTGTATCAGAAACAGAACCAGGAAAGTGCACGAGGCCTGCATGTCCAGGTAAAGGCGAATATTAGAACATTTTGATATTTTACTATATTGTTTGTATATACTGTGTTATGGCTACACTTTACGTCACTAACATAACTACTCACAAACAGGATAAAGATCTGGAACACTGGACGTGGGGTCAGAGGTGTTCCAGGACTCTGTTCTCGTTTGGTCCTTTTCTACATTATTGATATTTGTGAAGGGTTCACTACTTAGACCACTTGTAGATGATAAGATGGTGTACCTGACAAAGCAGCATAGGAGTATGCCAAATTATGTTGGAGAAGATCAGGACAAATTCGCTGAAAGGTGTAGTGCTATGATATGGGACTGAATCAATAAATCATTTCAAATATCAAATGTTTTGAAATCAAGTCTACATCAAAGAGTAGATGGTGTCTGCAAGATTAGAGAACCATGCATTCCGCTTGTTAATTTAAAAAGTCAAATGGTACACGTTTCCTCAAATCTTCAGTATCATAGCATGAATGGTTGGATCTTTCTGCAATTATATACTGTACATCAATTATATACTGTACATCAATTATCAATTATATACTGTACATCAATTATATACTGTACATCATTGAATTTTTCGAGAGATATTAATGTTTGCAGTATTTTAATTGGGCATATTCACGAAATTAAACCTACCTATATTGATTTCATAATTATTATTTAAAATATTGAAATAAAATCCATTCAATTATGTTTTCAATTTTTCGCGAATACGACCCTAAGTATGCTCTTCCATACAAATAATTGTCATCAACAGAAAACTCTTGGTTAGAGCAAAAAATAAGGTCATAAGGAAACAGAGACTCACTATTTAGGAGTCACTCTGTCAATCGCTATTAAATAGAAGTTTTACGACCAACAAAATATAACAGACAGTGAAGGATTTTAGGACAGATAGCATCTTAATCATCTTGGAGTGTGGTAGCAGACAGGGTTAGACACTAATTGTTTTTGCTTGGTAGTCCACAGGACTTGTTACTAGTCCATTGTCAATGTAACTAGTCCAAGATGTCCTGATAAGGAAACATCGCGAACTACAGCACGAAACATCAAAAGTAATAGACTGTAGGGGACTTCAAATAATTACTGCCATAAAATATGGTGAAGTTTTAGTAAGTTGTTTTCAATTATCATGCACTTTATCCTATCTTAAGCTGTTTTTTAAATTTTAAAAAGGAATATTCTAATTTTATAATCATTTTTTTCACAAGTCCAAAGGCCCAGTTAGGTTAGGTGATTCACTAGTCCTTACTGAAATCTGCTAGTCCATGACTAGCGTACTTGTGTTAGTGTTCACCACTGGTAGATATGGACAAACTCGAGATAGCTTAGCAACGTGTAGCCATATATGCCGGCATCAAAACAACTACAGCGTCAGGGACTTTCAACAAAGACCTGGATGGAAGCCTTTCCGAAATCATAGAAAATATTTGCAGTCATAGATATCTGATGGGCAGTGACTAAAATGCATACAGTCTGTAAAATCGGATATCCCCTACTAAAAGAGCGTGCCAGAATAGCCAACGAAAAAGCAGGCAGTTATTCGTCTGTCATTAAATCATCAGTAAAACTCATTTAACCTCTCCTCCTTCAACATCATGGAAGCTGAAACACTTGCTTGCTTCAATACAATGTTGTATCAGACGGAAGTCTCCTACACCACTCCTAAACGATGTGTTTTGGTGAATTTGAGTGCTTTTTACCAAGTAGTTAGCGCGTAACTTACCAGTTTCTTAAACCTGTTAAAGCAGGCTTATATATGGCAAACGTAGACGCAGAACAGAAAGAATGGAGATACATACGAAGGTATAAGATAGCCGTTAGGGAACAGTTATAGTTTCATCCATCATTGCACAACAGCAACTCTAGGTGTAATTTGTGTAAGGCAGGTACGTTAGATGCGAAGGTCGACATACATTAAACTTAACAGTTATATGACATGCACAAGCGAATACTAACTGTATAATATTTAATACTCGGTTCCTTTTTGTTTATTCATCGGAGAGCTTTTTTGCAGTTAAATCAACGTGGAATAACTGGTTGTCATGGGAATCGTGTTCCGTGACGTGTGGGCGAGGCGTGAGACAACGCCGCCGGGAGTGTGCTGACGTGAGCCCGGGTATAGAGGGGCGTTGCCTCGGGCCAGGGATGGACACGGACATGTGTGACACATTCATCACGTGTCAAGGTAGTATTGGGTATCTTAGCAACAACATAGATATTTAAAAAACGAATCAATTGTATCATTTTTTTTTAATTGGAATAGAAATTTTGAATTGAGGTACTTGAAAATTTCGATAGCAAATCGGAATGATTGGTAACGATTGTTAATGCGTTGGGTCACTTTAGAACTTTATATGATATAAACTTTCATACAAACTCCAAATACAACTGCTCATCTGAATATACATCTACCATATTAAAATAATTACTACATCAGATATTTGTTAATAACATCCGTTTACTTATAGAATGCGAGAAGTGTATCCCAGGTCCGGCTGGCCGGAAGTATGTAGGATGTCCACACGACTGTGCTAGGTATGTCCATTGTCCGGCTTCAGGTTATGACACGCTAGAGAAGATGTGTCCACACGGCCTGCTGTGGAGCAATGGTCAGCAAAAGTGTGTCCAGCCGACCGACTCGGAATGTGGTAATGACTTCAGTGATAGGTGGATGTTAAAATGTCTTCATGAGTTGAATACTGTGTTAGAAAACTATTTTACGTAGATCAATATGTTCATGCTACTGAAGTAATACCCTTGACATGATTGTAGGATAAAAGTAATAAGAAATACGAAATAATGAAGCATCTATTAAAAATCAGGCAAGTTGATGCCGAAAGCCATCGTCCATTCAAGGATCATCATGGTACACAAGTTCAAAACATCCACCTTTGGATGTTTTGTTATATTCATGCTAACTTCATATTAATGCTATTTGCTCTGTTTTAGATTTTTGCTCTGGGAAGCTGACTGGCAATGAAGTTTGGTATTCGTGTAATTATCACTGCTGAATAAACTTCATATTGATGTTGCTTGCTCTGTTTCAGATGTGTGTTCTGAGAAGCTGTCTGGCAGTGAAGTTTGGTATTCGTGTAAGGAATTCTGGAAATGTGGGGGCGACCACGGCAAACTCCAACTCCAGTGTTGTCCCGACGGTTTCCTGTTTATCGCTGGTCTAGGGTGCATGAAAGATGTCGACAACTCGTGCAAGAAGCAATGCTATGCACAGCCGTCTTTGGATGACCAAACGAAAAGTATAAACTAATGAAATATACCGGGCGAACAAGTATAAACTAATGAAATATACCGGGCTTACAAGTATAAACTAATGAAATATACCGGGCGAACAATTTCATCGCGTTAACACCAATGGTAATGGATGGGTGGTGCAGTGGATAGCGCACTCGCCTTTCACCAAGGTGGCCGGGGTTCGATTCCCCGATCGGACGTGAAAAGGTATGGGGTCACCTGCCAGACACGTGGGTTTTCTCTTGGTACTCCGGTTTCCTCCCACATCACGACCCTCCGCCCGCTAACATCTGGGCCGACAAGAGTGAAATAATAACTTGAAATAACTTGTTTTATAATTGGTGAAAATAATATTTAATTAACAGCAGTGATTTACGTGTGTACATAGAGTAATTCGTGTTAATTTTTTATGCGAAAAGAATAATTATATCTATACTATTACATCGATACCATGGTAGTCAATTGTTCATGTTATCATTTATAAATGGAACAGCTTGTGAACTGTTTGTCATAACGTTTGTAATTTTAAGAAATGTAACCTGTTCATTTCAACATTTATATAAGTAACAAGTTCTGGTATTTTCATTTAGATTTATAAATATGTAACAAGATTAAAATAGTTTATTGAAAGGTTTATATAATAAGTTTGGATTGATCGTTTTAACATTTATACCAGTAATAAGTTTGGATTGATCGTTTTAACATTTATACCAGTAATAAGTTTGGATTGATCGTTTTAACATTTATACCAGTAATAAGTTGGAAGCTGTTTGTTGTAACGTTTCTATATGTGATAAGCTGTCAACTATTCATCTCAACAACTCTCCACCCTGTAAGATGCATGTATTTGAATAACGTCACTCTGTAACTGCCATTGTAGACTGTACCTATCGCCCTTCTGCTCTGGGAGCCTACTGGTTCGAAGACCTAACATCAGACTTACGAAAGACTCGAGCATGCCCTGTTGGTACCCAGTTTTCACCGCAAGTGTGTCAGTGTGTCATGGCGTATGACCTTCCACCCGCCGTATCTTTCAACAGAGGTTTGTGATGTTCAGACGTTGATGGTGTGAATGCGCATTCATCAATGATAAGAGGGAAACCCTTATAACATCTTACTCAAGTTTTCCATGCTTGTATGACCGGTCACCCGGTATCTCGTTTGTGAAAGACACACGAACGCTAAAAAAGGAGTAGTCAACGATATTTTATATTTTTACCTGACCATACACTTTTTGTGTCGCCTGCAACGCGAGGCGACATATATGTGTAACTTTGTCGGCGGCGTCCGCGTGTATTGCGTCGTCCGAGAAAAGGGTTTCCGTGCTTTAACTTGGGTTCGCTTGGGTTGATTAAACTCAAACTTGGTACACATATTGCAATAATTGCATACCAATATAGCTCAGAGAAGTTTGCATTTCAGAAGTTTTAGTGCATTTTTGTTGGAGTTATGCCCCTTTTATTGCCAAATAAGGGCATTGTGTAGTAAATGCAAGAACTTTTTTTTATGTTTTAATCAATTCCTTTCGAATTTTGTACGGTAATGCTTGAAGCAATAATGTTCAACATATACTACGGCTTTTTCTGTCGAGTTTCAACTTTCCGCGTTTTGGCATATCACACTTGACATAGCAACGCTGTTCATCGTTTTTGTCGTAAATGTTTGCTTGTTTACGCGATAATTCAAACAATTGTTCTTCAATGTTTGTCAAACTTGATGGGATGTTTCATTACCTGAATGCATTGGATGAGTTCTTAAATCGTGATATTTAGATGCTATTCGACAGAGTTTTGTCCCTTTTCCATTGCGGGGCTATGCACCTTTCATTGCCAAATAAGGAAATTGTGTACGGTTATGCTAGAAGCAATAATGTTTAACATTGAATACGGATGATTTTGTTGATTTTCAATTTTCTGCGTTTTGGCATATCACACTTGACATAGCAACACTGAACTTCATTTTTGCTGTTGCGTCGGTTGCGTCCTCCGAGACAAGGTTTGCGTGCGATAACTGAGTTTCTTTAGGTCGGTCGAGCTCAGACTTCATACAGTGCTTTCTTACCAGTAGTGCTTGCTTGGGATTGCTTTTCAGGTCCGAAGGGCGAAGGTCAAGGTCACCGTTACTGTAAATAAAAAATCTGTGTCCGTGCGATGGCTTGAGTGTTTTTAGATTGATCGAGCTCAGACTTCATACAGTGCTTTCTTATCGAAAGTGCTTGTTTGGGATTCAAAGGTCAATGTCGCCGTTACTAATAATAGAACAACTGTCTCCGTGCGATAAGTTCAGTTTCCTTGGGCCGATCAACCTCACAAATTCACACAGACCGTTATTCCATGGTATTGCCGAATCTAATTAGAGTTGCCTGCGCAGGCGACACGTCCACTCCTGTGGAGTTCTTGTTATTATTGAGCTAACACTTGTTGCTATATTGCTTTATACCGTTAACAAAGAATATATCAACTGATCTTGTTGCTATAGTTACTATTCTCGTCAGTCAATCGGAAACCACTCGGGATTTTTTCATCAAGTTTGATTTTTATATTTTGTTCCGAATTTTAACATTCTTGCATAATACTTCTTAGTTCTAATGTTTTAAATATTCTAGGGTGCCACACAATGGTGAACATGGCTTTCCGGTCACGTGACCAGGACACGGAGAATACCCCTTCTAAGGTTCGCTACAAGAATGTTGCGTACATCAACAACGAGAGCGCCATGTTGCGACAGGACAGCAGTATCTCTTTCTGGTACTTCTCCAATATAGACATGGGAGATATGCTATTTCTGCACATGCGCATCCTCCCAGAATTAGCAGCGCCCCCTCAGGCCATTCTTCACAACGGGGGCTGTGAGACCTTCTCCAAACCAACTCTGATGGTAGGAATGGACACAGCAGACACCATTTCTGAAGTCGTGTATATTTTTGGCATAACATTAGATGAAACAGACGAGATGGTTTTTCTAAATGTAACCGCAAAGGTAATTTCGATTTCAACCGGATTATATATATCACCAGTCGGTCGGATGACAATAGAGTCAATCTTAAAAGGAATTATTAAACTGGGTCACCTGTCCGACTATGTTGGTTTTCTCCGGGAACTCAAGTTTCCTCCAATATAAAATTCCTTTGCATACTTCCACTCGAGTCAATAAGATTGATTAATATATATATATATATACTAAATCAGTTGATACTGTGTTTCATAATTGATGTAAAACACTTGAAAATTAAGTTCTATCCATTACAAAAATGTTTCTTTAAAATTCAAACCGTATATCACTGATTTTGGGTTAGTCTGGTTTAGTATTGTTTAGCGTCCTATCGACAGCTATGATCATTTAAGGACGGCCTCTCCTGTGTGCAAGATGCATGCGTGTAGTGTATGCGTGTGTGTTTTGGGAGGCTGCGATATGTTCGTGTTTGTCTCCTTGTGATAGCGCGGAACTGATGCCGAGGTAGTGCTACCTCACTGAAACATACTGCAGAAGACACCCAGCAGGACACCCCACCCGGTCACATTATACTGACAACGGGCTAACCAGTCGTCCGACTCAAAAATTGCTGAGCGTTAAGCAGGAGTAAAAACTACCATTTTTACAGATTCTGGTATGTCTCGGCCAGGGGACAGAACTAAAGGTCAAAAGTTAGGCATTGTCAAGGGAGATATTAGGAAGAAAAAAAGTTGTTTAGAAAGAAGCGAAAAGATAAGGTCCCAAATTTAGTCGCCTCTTACGATCATGCAATTGGGGCAGCAGGTATAATTCTTACGCCCTACTTGCAGGGACCGTATATCAATTATTTAAACTTGTCTAACAGGACATTATGAAGCTTACGGTGTGCCATATTTCATAATTATGTACACCTGCATCTCTAGACGATTCGACAGTTGACCTTTTTTTCTTCTGTGTGAACTTCTGTATGACCATATATCTATGGTATGTTGAGACGTCATCTCACCTTATACTATACAATGCAGCGCAGTTCTGAATACAGCGATGTGCTACTTCGTTTCGACGGCTCAACTTTGGATGTGGAGGTCAACGGAAAGATGGCAGAATCGAAATTCGAAACAAAAGGTACACCAGAAAAATCAACATTTAAATACACGTGAAATGAAACGAAACATCAATGGCAATTATCTACTTCAACAATCATTCTGTATTGGTTTCAAAAGTATTCATTTTAAGGAAAACTTGTGAGCATATTTTAGCATGATTGATATTGGAGAGTAGCATTTACCACAATATTATTATAATTTCAACCACAGAGCATACACTTATCGTGTAATTAACGTAGAAATGACATCAATGGAAATCCAAAGTCCTGTAAAGGTGTTTTCGTATTGTAGGTAGCATAGCCCGTAGTCGCGGCCCCTTACAACTTGGCGGGAAAGCATGCAGCATCGGATACAACGCGTTTTCTGGACTTGTCGATATGGTGAGTAAACGAACGACAGATTGGCACCGGCTTCGATGTCAGTAGATAAATATGAAAGTTAGCATTGACTATAACAGATAAAGCTCCCGACAATGATTACTAAACTGATAGTTATATTTGTCTTGCAGATTGAAGTTACAACCTGTGGCAAAGACTGAACAAAGAGCTCCTGTAGAGCCAAACGTCGGCCACCAGACAACTCGCCGTAAAATACTGTTTATATACGAAGACATCATTATTTCTGTATCTTAAAGTTCAGCATATCCCCTGAACGATGGTATTGTCATCCTTCATTTCAACTCCATTAGCAAGAGAGGCTTTAAGCTCCTATTAACATAGGCAGATAAAGAACTTTATATAATGTGTCATTTCCTAACACTTATTTCGGATGCAAGAAGACTGATAAGTCATGGTGTACTTATTTTATGACGACATCTAACCTTCTTCCTGCTAAAGTAGGCGAACACAAAGGTAATAATGATAAATAATGCAAACCATACTTCTATGAAATTATGGAACGATTTACCAAACAATATCAGTGAGCAGCAACCTGTTAATGAAATGAACATTACTCTTTTTATGCTCAAAATCGTTAGTAGAATTATTTGAGGTCACGGTTTAATCGTTAGTAGAATGTATCTGAGGTCACAGGTCACGGTTTAATCGTTAGTAGAATGTATTTGAGGTCACAGGTCACGGTTTAATCGTTAGTAGAATGTATTTGAGGTCACAGGTCACGGTTTAATCGTTAGTAGAATGTATCTGAGGTCATAGGTCACGGTTTAATCGTTAGTAGAATGTATTTGAGGTCACGGTTTAATCGTTAGTAGAATGTATTTGAGGTCACGGTTTAACCGTTCATGCTATATTTTAACGTATGATTTGTACAGAGTTGATATTGTGAGGGATCTGACGTGTGGATGTTGAAATAAATGTGACAATGCAGTACAATGTTTTTTACTTTTATTCATATTCTGTATTCAAGACAACGATAGATTATTATGATGACATCACTCGGTATTGTAATATTTCTCTCAATGCTCTACTTTGTGGTTCTCCAAACGTTTCTGATGAGGATAACGGAAACATTTTCCACCGTTCAAACCTTCGTTGAAATTAAGATTTAAAGATGAAGACTATATATATTACGTGACATGACAACTGTCAACGTCGTTCGTGATGAAGAAAACGTGCCATCAGCATTTCATCAAAAGCCTTTAACCAAAATCCGAAAGTGTTTAATCCCAAGTAATTTTCTCTCATTTTTGACAACCAATGATAAAATAAACTCAAAACTTTTGGAATTGTTAACTTTCACTTAGTTAGCTTATATCTGCCAAAGTTTGACGATCGACCAAAATTCTCATATGTTATCTTTGAAGAACCGCCACAACTTCACCAATGTGGTAAATTTGTCAGAATAAACGCTATATCCAAAGCGAAGTTTCAGGTCATGCAATGAAGTCGTATAAATAGACAATATCATAATAATAATAATAATTCGAGGTTCTTAAACCGCTTTATCCCAACCTAGTTCGTAGGTCGTATTGAAGTGGTTCACAGATTATTATACTTGGTTATAGGGCCTTTGCAACCAGCCAATATCTTTCTCAACTCCCTTGGCAGCATACAGCCGGTGCTGCCATTTCGGCGCTCACAGCAAGCTTTCTACATTTCTAGAACTGCCCAACCACGTACTCATATACAGCTGAGTATAGAAAGTTGAATTGAGTAGACTGGAACAAGCGGAGTAAAGTATTTTTTCAAAGATACTACACAGTGCCGTGCCGTGACTCGAACCCGGCGTCCTACCACTAGACTACCGTGACTCCTATCATTAACATTCTAATTTGAAAACTGCCAGTGTATTCACGATTTGCCGCCTTGTTTCCGAATATACCAAAAAAAACTAATGGCAATCTGACAAAAATATTCCTTTTTAGATGGGGTAAATATTCGACTTAAGTTACATTTCAAAGTAGTTTCTTATTAAAAATTTAAAAAAAAATAAAGCCTTATTATCATTATTGGTTTCGCGGCCATTCTTTAATACAGTTAAGACGATTAGATAAACTAATAATACTAATAAACCTTATTAAGACGAAAGTCACGCGCAGCTTTATTATATAATCCGACATATCAACCCCAGTCAATGATAACGGTCATTACGCCCTAACGAGAGCACATTTGGGATCACAGATTTGGCCTCCCTGCCGTAGATATGACAACATCTCTCAGGCGGATTATCTGTGTAAGTCTTTTCGCTGTGTAGCAATTAGAATGTCGGTAACTATAATGAGAAGATAAGACTCATCAACAAAGTGTAGCAATACATCGGATAAGTTGATAATAACAAGGGAGTTTAAGCAGCCGACGATGTACAATTACAATCCTCCTTTGGAGCTACATGTAGATATATCTGGAACGCCGTTCATAACATGTACAGTAAGTTTAAATCATGTAAAGTGACGTCAGAAATCAGACACTGGATATTTGGCTTGTGTTGTTGTGTTGACAATCTGTGTATCGAAACAATGTCTGGAGGTATAGTATCTGATAACTGCACAAACTTGACCTCAATTGTAAACATCCCGTCAACCATTTACGTATTTATAGCGTCCAGTTCTCTCATTTGCCTGAGTATTATAATTCTGAACGGATATTTTGCTTGGATAACACTTAAGAAGAGAACCTTTAGGAATGTGTTCGTTGTATATTTGGTGCCAATCAACATGGCTGATTTCTCCGTTGGACTTTTGTCGAGTTGGAGAGGTGTTTCGGAAGTGACGCACAACCATCCTTACGAGTCTTGTTTCGTTCAGACTTTATTAGGCTTCACGTCAGTCGGGACATCCGTGACCATGCTCCTCCTGATCTCGGTGGTACAATATGTGTCCATAGCACATCCGGTCACCCATAGAAAAGTGATGGGGATGAAATTTGCAATTACTTCGTCTTGTTGTGTTCCAGGAATTCTTCTTACGTTCAATACTGTTTTATTTTCTATCTTTTATGACAAGTCAAATGACACTACAACGTGTCGAGATATCAACCTGTTTAAGTTAAACTATGACATCGTTGGAAGTGTTATCTTAGTTTTTCTCTGTGCTGTTCTCATAGGAATAACGGTGTTTAGTGGGTTGTGTATCCATATTCTAAAACTGAAGGCGAAACCTGTCTCTACCATAGAAGGCCGTAGAAACATAGAGGTAAGCAAAACAAGAGTATACACACAACATTCTGCCTGGCGTGAACTGAGGATTCAGAGTCTGGACACGTCCCTCGTTTCGGGTAACCCGACCAAGTCGTCGACAAGTGTAACCCGTGCTGAAGAAAACCCGTTTAAAACTTTCAATCGACTACCACATAACCCAAGCAACAAACGTAACAATACTATCATCTCGCAAAGGAGACAGAGTCGTGATACAATCAATAGTAAGCCATCTTCTTCTCTAAAGAATGACGTCACAAATCAAATTGATAAGGGACATCCTTTTGATAAACTCAACGTCAGTCCTGGAAGATCGCATTCAGTTTCAACATGTGGGTCGAAACCAAACGATGTCAATAGGAAAGAGGCCAACAAAAAGCTTTTATTTCAATCGAAAGTAAAGTTTGGCTCTAATCAACTCAACTCCAGGTGTACAAGGGAAGCAATCCGATCAACCGGAATTAGAAGCAAGAAGATAACTCCGGGACCAATAAAACGATTACGTGAAACATTGAAATTCTACAGAGAGGACGACCGAAGCTCACGACGGACGTCACATCGCAGCCTTGTGAAGACCTATTTGACGTTGACCGCTATGAGCCTCGCCGCTCTGACCTGCTTGTTTCCGTACATCATGCGCATAGCTTGGTACTTGCTTTACAGGGACATACCGGAGGCTCTTATACTGTTCAGCGATTTTGCCATTTCGGCGAATTCGGCTTTGAATCCTATGATTTTTCTGCTCCGTGTTACACAGTACAAAGAACACGTGAGGAAGCTGCCAATGTGTTGTTGCTGTATTCAAGAAAGCGAGTTCGTGGGAGAGATTTGACATAAATATAACAACGACATCTGCCAGGTGGATGGACAGAATCAGTTTGTTGTTTGTGAAATAATTAGATTGTCGGTAACTATAATGACTGTATCCTTACTTGTTTGTGTTTGTATGTAAGAGTGTGTGTATGGGTGGGTGGGAGTAAGGGCGATTATGTATGTGTTAATGTTGTGATGCAACTTATAGTATATGAAATCATTTCATCATACATGAATGGAGGATGATGATGTTGATAATGAATGATGATGATGGATGTTGATGATGATGATGCTGATGATAATGATGATGATGGAGGTAATAGCATCAAAATGTATGTGAGATGATGGTGATGATGATGATGATGATGATGATGATGTTGATGATGTTGATGATGAATGATGATGATGATGAGGATGATGGAGATAATAACATCACTATGTATGTGAGATGATGATGATGATGATGATGATGATGAGGATGATGGAGATAATAACATCACTATGTATGTGAGATGATGATGATGATGATGATGATGATGATGTTGTTGATGATGATGATGATGATGATGATGATGATGATGAAGGTTATAACATCACAATGTATGTGAGATGATGATGATGATGATGATGATGATGATGATGATGATGATGATGACGATTGAGGTAATGGCATCACAATGTTGGTGAGTGAGTGGACGTTTATGTTGTTGTTGTTTTATATATCAATAAAACTTGTGAAAAAATAAAAAAATAAAAAAAAAAATGACTGTATCTAACAGGGGATTTGAAACAGCCTACAATATTAGATTAGATTATTATCCTGCGTGTGGATATACATACGAAGTATACTAACGGAAAGGTGTTAAAATCTCTCAGAGCTCAACATGTATTGTCTGTATATATAGTAACGTAAGAAATCAGACACTAAATATTCTGACATGTGGTGTTGTGTTGACAATCTGTGTATCGAAGCAATGTCTGGAGGTCAACTTATTGATAACAACACAATATCGATCTCTATTGTGGGCATCCCGTCAACCATTTACGTATTTATAGCGTCCAGTTCTATATTGGCCTGAGTATTATAATTCTGAACGGAATTTTGGTTTTAATAATGAATGGTTGTGATTCTCATGTCTGTGTGTCTCGAAAAATTCCGTGCTTTTTTAGTTCTTATTCTAAGTGGCAACTCAAATGATACTATACTTTGTCTAGATATCAACCTGTTTAAGTTTAATTACAACATTCTTTGAATATTTAGCTTAGTGCTTTCATGTGTTGTTCTCTTAGGAATAACAATGTTCAATGGGCTTTGTTTCCGTGTTCTAAAACTAAATATGAATGCTTGAACTATTACAGGTAGCAAAAATACAAAGGTAAGTAAAACAAGAGTATACACACAGAATTCCGTCTATAAGTGATTGTAGATACAGAGCCTGTACACAAATGGTCTCATCAACGCCTTATGAATGAGCCTCGTCGATTGGGCCTGCGCTGTTCCGTTCATCATACAACTAGCCTGGGTTTTGCTCTACGGAGACGTACAAGAGACTCTGTATTCAGCGATTTTGTTATTACTGCGCATTCGGTATTGAATCGAATGATGTTTCTGCTTTGTGTTACACAGTACAAAGAACATGCAAGAAAGCTATGAATTTGTAGATGCTGTAATTAGGGAAGTGAGGCCATATAAACCATAACCTTGACACAATGACATGTAACCAGAGCATACCTATACAAATCTATACAAAGCAACATGACCTTTCTACATTGACTCATAAGATATATACAACGACTTATAACTTCTATACACTAACAACTAACCTCTATTCAATGACACAGATCTTGTATTCAACGACCCGAGACCTTTATTCAATGACACAGATCTTGTTTACAACGACACGAGACTTTTGTTCAATGACACAGATCTTGTATACAACGACACATGACTTTTGTTCAATGACACAGATCTTGTACACAACAACACGAGACCTTTGTTCAATGACACAGCTCTTGTATACAACGACACGAGACCTTTATTCAATGACACAGATCTTGTTTACAACAACACAAGACTTTTGTTCAATGACACAGATCTTGTATACAACGACACATGACTTTTGTTCAATGACACAGATCTTGTACACAACAACACGAGACCTTTGTTCAATGACACAGATCTTGTACACAACAACACGAGACCTTTATTCAATGACACAGATCTTGTTTACAACGACACGAGACTTTTGTTCAATGACACAGATCTTGTATACAACGACACAAAACCTTTATTCAATGACACAGATCTTGTATACAACGACACAAAACCTTTGTTCAATGACACAGATCTTGTATACAACGACACAAGACCTTTGTTCAGTGACACATATCTTGTATATAACGACACAAGACCTTTGTTCAGTGACACATATCTTGTATACAACGACACGAGACCTTTGTTCAATGACACAGATCTTGTATACAACGACACAAGACTTTTATTCAATGACACAGATCTTGTATACAATAACACAAGACCTTTGTTCAGTGACACAGATCTTGTATACAACGACACAAAACCTTTGTTCAATGACACATATCTTGTATACGACACAAGACCTTTATTCAATGATATATAAGCGATTACCAATACTGATCATGTTTCTTAATCAGAAGAATGGTGGAATCTAAAACACGTCTGGAAGATAGCGTGAAATGAGCCTGAAATGCTTTCTTAGTTTTCGTGATGTTTCCATAGTTACTGTTAATATTCAAATACATACTTATTTAGAGATTAATAATAGGACACTTTTTTAACTTCTTATTCAATGTCAATTGTGTAAATGGTTTTGCAAAGAACTCGGTTAAAAATACGTCTATTATTTCGTTCTATTCAATAATTAACAAGTCAATAGTATTGATTAAAGCTCTTTACACTTCACCTTAAAAGAGAATGATGCAGTATAGTCCAAGCAAGCTAACACAAACTGATTCCAATCAAATATGGAGGTAAGGTTCTGTACCAAAGATGAACTAAAGCTGTGAACTTAATCGGTCTTTTCCCACAGAAGACTACGGACTTCTATTTTTTGCTAAAATGTCAACAAAGCTCGTATCCAGCTCAGAGTAATAACCATTTTACTTTGTATTTTCACATGATTTTCAATTGATTTTACAAAATAATAAATACATAAATTCTTTAACAGAATTCAATACGTGAACATTCTGTAAGTAAAATTTGTCTTAAGTGATAACAATCAGTATGTACTATATATATATATATATATATACTTTGAATTTTTTTCACATTGAAGTGGTCTAGCTTGAATGTTTAAGTTGAAAGCAACAGAAGGCATCATCTAATCCTGCAGGGAGAGTTTTTAGGAGTATCAGTCAGGGGACTTTTTCTGTTCAATAAAAAGTACATAAGAAATCAAATCATATATTGTTTTCAATTTCAACCAAACATTATGCAGCTTGTTGGTATATATAACGAAATTGTTGTTCAACTTTGAAATAAAATGTATTAAATATGCATGAGATCAATTTTCGATGATTTATTCGTGTTAACATTTACATGAAGAGTTCGGGGTTACTTATATCAGTAACTACATCATGTGATGACAATTTTACATGAAGAGTTTCGGGGTTACTTAGATCAGTAAAGCTAGGTCATGTGATGACAATTTTACATGAAGAGTTCGGGGTTACTTAGATCATTAAAGCTACATCATGTGATGACAATTTTACATGAAGAGGTCGGGATAACTTAGATCAGTAAAGCTACATCATGTGATGACAATTTTACATGAAGAGGTCGGGATAACTTAGATCAGTAAAGCTACATCATGTGATGACAATTTTACATAAAGAGTTCGGGGTAACTTAACGTCATATGATGACAATTTTGCATGAAGAGTTCGGGGTTACTTGGATCAGTAAAGCTACATCATGTGATGACAATTTTACATGGAGAGTTCGGGGTTACTTAGATCAGTAAAGCTACGTCATGTGATGACAATTTTACATGAAGAGTTTCGGGGTTACTTAGATCAGTAAAGCTACATCATATGATGACAATTTTACATGAAGAGTTCGGGGTTACTTAGATCAGTAAAGCTACGTCATGTGATGACAATTTTACATGAAGAGTTCGGGGTAACTTGGATCAGTAAAGCTACGTCATGTGATGACAATTTTGCATGAAGATTTCGGGGTTACTTAGATCAGTAAAGCTACGTCATGTGATGACAATTTTTCATGAAGATTTCGGGGTTACTTAGATCAGTAAAGCGACGTCATGTGATGCCAATTTTACATGAAGAGTTCGGGGTAACTTGGATCAGTAAAGCTACGTCATGAGATGACAATTTTACATGAAGATTTCGGGGTTACTTAGATCAGTAAAGCTACGTCATGTAATGACAATTTTACATGAAAAGTTCGCGGTTACTTAGATCAGTAAAGCTACATCATATGATGACAATTTTACATGAAGAGTTCGGGGTTACTTAGATCAGTAAAGCTACGTCATGTAATGACAATTTTACATGAAGAGTTCGCGGTTACTTAGATCAGTAAAGCTACATCATGTGATGACAATTTTACATGAAGAGTTCGGGGTTACTTAGATAAGTAAAGCTACGTCATATGATGACAATTTTACATGCAGAGCTCAAGGTTACTTAGATCAGTAAAGCTACATCATGTGATGACAATTTTACATGAAGAGTTCGGGGTTACTTAGATCAGTAAAGCTACATCATATGATGAAAATTTTACATGAAGAGTTCGCGGTTACTTAGATCAGTAAAGCTACATCATGTGATGACAATTTTACATGAAGAGTTCGAGGTTACTTAGATCAGTAAAGCTTGGTCATGTGATGACAATTTTACAGGAAGAGTTCGGGGCTACTAAGATCAGTAAAGCTACGTCATGTGATGACAATTTTACAGGAAGAGTTCGGGGTTACTTAGATCAGTAAAGCTACGTCATGTGATGACAAGATAATATTAATTGTACAAAAGCAGTTGTCATACGATTTCGAAAATAAATGCTATCTTTCAAAGATTTGAATAACTGCTGATATATATCAACTGTAAACCTTTAATTTAACACACACACACACCTTTCTGTTGCTGATAACAAACCTTCAGATTTCTGGTCAGAGTTCAGTGTTAAACAGTACCATATGACTGTTCTACATATATAAAACATTTTTGAAAGCAATTAGCAAGCACAAAGAAATTTCACATTTAGTGTTTTATTACGTAATGTAATCACTTTAATGTCTAATTACAAACTGCTACAATTACATCTTATTATATTCCGTAAAAAAATATATTTATTCATTCATTTTGTGAGGTAACCGTTTACTGTGTGTATTCAATATTTTTATTTGAAATGCGTTATCTTGTTGTCGAGAAGAACAATATGCTTAATGTGCTGGAGTAAATACTCCTTAATTATTTTATACATATTTGAGAAAGATTGTTTCAATCTTAAAATTTCCTGAAAAGATCAAAATAAATGCTGATCATGGTTAGTATCTCTTTCGGATGATCCGTCTATCAAAGACATCGCTGCAGGTCCGGGATGAGAAATGGGCATACCTGCTGTTACCCACTGCATGTTGTAAACTGGAACTAATGTGGGAGCCCCATACAGAATTGGGGATTTGTATTTGAGCCCTGCAATTTGGCACACAAATGGCTTTAGTGTTGAACGTTCACCTCAGCAAGAAGGCAATGGGTTCTGTCCTGAGGCTGGGACATACCAAAGTCCTTAAATGGTAGTTGTTATTCCCACTTTGGATCCTCATGAAAATTCACAGGAGCAGAGGTAGGCATGTGCATGTTTAAGCAATTAATTTTCCAATCCATCATGAAACATGGCCGACGCAGCTCCTGGAACATTGGCTCTGTTCGAGGGATGCTTACATGGTGATCTAAAGTAACTGATATTTTTCTTTAAACTGCTTGCCGTTTTCTGCCTTCTGATTAATTCAAATTTAAATATTGTCCGATTTTGTTCAAATTTAGTACATAGTTGTTTAATGGTACTGCAAACACTAGATGTATCACAAGGTCCTTGTTAGCTCACCGGGTCCGAAGGACCAAGATGAGCTTATGCCATACCGTGGCTTCCGTCGTACGTCCGTCGTCCGTCCATACGTCAACAATTTCTTTAAACGACTTCTTCTTAACCAC
This sequence comes from Mizuhopecten yessoensis, assembly GCF_002113885.1. Lineage (NCBI taxonomy): Eukaryota > Metazoa > Mollusca > Bivalvia > Pectinida > Pectinidae > Mizuhopecten > Mizuhopecten yessoensis. The sequence continues at coordinate 662,208 of NW_018408671.1, forward strand.
TGATTGGAATTTAATTAAATTTGACTGTAAGCATCCCTAGGTGGTGGGGATTCAAAATTGTACAAATGATGGGGCTGAGGGGCGGGGCCAAAAGTGAGCAATTTGGCTATATTGCTATAAACGACTTCTTTCGTAGAACTATGCAACGGATATAAATCATATTTGGTCAGAAGCATTCATGGGAAGTGGGGATTCAAAATTGTACAAATGGTGGGGCTGACCCCCCGGGCTAAGGCCAAAAAAAGTTAATTACTTGGAAATGGTTGAGATCCCCACCGTATAACCATAAGAATGCACTTATGCTTTCAGGATGGGTCTTATGCACTTATGCTTCCAGGATGGGTCTTATGCACTTATGCTTCCAGGATGGGTCTGGTCCCACACTTGGAGACATAGTCACTGGGTCATTACTTTGAAACGGTTGAGATCCCCACCCCAAAACTTTATATACAATATGCTGGGCATAAAGAGACGAATGCAGTCATGATATTAGAATAGACCCGGGGGTCTGACCGAACCTCTAGGGACCTAGTTTCTGAGTCACAGCTTGGAAACGTTTGAGATCCCCACCCTATAACCATATATACAATTGCTGAGTATAAAGAGATGAATGCACATACGCATAAAGGGTGGCCCAAGGGTCTGCCCCACCCTTGGAGACTTAAACCCTTGGTCATAACTTCGAACGGTTAAGATCCCCACCCCAAAACTATATATACAAGTGTTGGGCATAAAGAGACGAATGCAGTCATAATATTAGAATTGACCCCAAGGTCTGCCCCACCCTTGCAGACTTAACCCCTGGGTTATAACTATGAAACGTTTGAGATCCCCATTCGAAACTATATATACAAATTAATGCTGGGCATAAAGAGACGAATGCAGTCATGATATTAGATTCGATCCATGGGTCTGGCCACAACCATAGGGACCTAGTTTCTGAGTCACAGCTTGGAAACAGTTGAGATCACCTCCCCATAACCATACATAAAATTGCTGGGCATTAAAAATCTAATACAGATATGCTACAAGGATTGGCCTTGGGGTCTGGCTTATTCCCTTGGATCTCATTTGGAGAATATTTTGCCATGATTGCCTAGATATCCAGGTGAGCAATACAGGCCCTCTGGGCCTCTTGTTTTATCAAACAAGATGACTGCAGTAAACTTGCCACTAGCCTCAAAATTTAGATATTGTCCGCTTCTGCTCAGCTTTGGAGTGTAGGTGTTTTACAGAATCAAAAACTCACAAGACTAATGTTTATTCATTCAACAAGGAAGACGCTGTGGACTGACCTCTGATTGGTCAAAACTCAGGTTGTGTTCAATTTTAATTAAAGTTGGTATTGAGGTAAATAATCTTATAAGACTTGTTTTTCATTTAATAATATGTGCACTGAGTTTCTGATAATACCCATCCTTTAAATAAACAACACAACATCAATACAGAGTTTGTAAAATATATTTCTCAAGTTCCAGAGGAAACGTCTACATGTACATACAATGTACATTGTAGAAATAAATTATATAATTAACTTATATTGCACTCTGATACAGATTAATAATTCAAATGATTATCAAAGGAATGAAATCAAATATAGCATAAGGCCAACCATAAAAATTGGTTTCGGGCTGTGTACTTAATATTTAGCTAAACTCTTACAGAAAATACAGGTATTTTTTGAGAAGTAGTATACATCCTTAACTCTTACAAAAAACACAGGTGTAATGTGTAATCTACATAGATCATAAGAGAGCTATTTTCTCTCAAAATGATTCACAAAGAAAGAAAACAACAACTGGGGCTTGATTGTTTAAACAACAAATTACTAACATATATTTTCAAATCCAAATATTGAACAATGGTGTCTTGTACATCAGTTTTTCATGAAGTGGATTTGTGCACAGCAACCAACATTTTAAGGTTGGCCTAATGTTTCATGGTTCATACAGACATTTTAAGACTATTAAAATATAAGCCCTTTTCTAGCACTTTTTAAGTGCTAGAAATATTAAAGCCAATCACATCAGATTTTGAATAATATTAACATTATACAATAAATCTGTTTTGACACAAACCTCTGAAACAGTTCTCCATAGAAAAGACTGCAGGAACATTTCTTCATTTTATATAATCAAGCACAAGAGTCATTGAATTAATTCCGGCACTTTTCCAGCAAGAACTGACATGTGAGCTGTGTTTTTCATGGCCTGTATGAACCACATGTTAACACATAATTAGGTAAAGTCATTGTAATATCTATGCGGCAGTAGACTAGATAAAATCTGACCTGAGATTTTATAAACTGAAAGCCACAATACACTTACACATAGATTCCCTGACTAAGACCAATGATCCCGATATTACAGAGACAGATTTGAACATATTGTATATATCTGTCCCAAAAGAGCATGTGTGTGGATATTTCTTTTCATCTGGCCGCAATAAGCCTTACTTTACTGGGACCTCAAGCTCATTCTTTAATAATCTATATTTCTGTAATATTTATTCAATTTAGTTTGGACTCCATATCTAGGACTGAATACTTGGGCTAGACCAGTATCTTAGACTTGAACTCAGGGGAGATAACTCAAATTTACTTATCACATATCTTAGACTTTAGTCCAGACTTATATTACAGATCAAAGAAGTATAGTTTTCTTGGAACCTATAGTACAACATATAATTATGATCTATAGACGGACTTAAATGTCCTTCCTAAACAATAAATCATAGTAACAGTCCAACAGTATGTCGCTATATGTACAACTACATCTGATAGTGATTAATGCCACCAAGTTTTCTAAGAAACTGAGTGAAAACTGAATTTGGTTGCATGGGTTGTATAACACAATAAAAACAGATCAGGGGAGATAACTCTTACATCCTTGTCAAGTTGCATTCAATTTCAGACAATACTATTGGTAGTGAATTTAGGCAGGTAAATATTACCGTAGATATTCTATTAAGTTTATACCTTTCCTGATGGTTTAACATTTTTTTCAAATGTTCAAGGCTGTAAGTGTCCATTTATGAATTGGGTAGGAATTATAAAATAAAGACTATTTTGTACTAATAATGTACAATGTTCATTTTATGAAGGTAAGAAATACAGTACAATGATGATATTATCTAAAGAGTGAAAAAGAAAGGCAATTTGGGTATTTATCAAGGAGGCCCGGGTATTTAACAGAACAAATATGGTATGTACGTTTTTGTTAAAGTCTTAGTCTGTTTACCTTTATATTCTATATGTAAAATCCCCAGAAAGCAGGTGAACAGCACCATCTTATTGATGGTTGGGCTTGAATACTTGTACAAACATGAATATATGTGAATACACAGCTGAGTGCAATATAATCTGTTTTATTAATACTTAAAGTATGAAAGAGGAAAAATACTTGGGTGTAGAAAATCATTTTTCAAACCTTTTGTAATTCCTAATGCAGAAAGTTCCATGATAAATATTTATCAATAAAGCCTACACTGTACCTGGTCCAAACCTTCATCTACATCTGTGTCTATACAACCACGAACGTGTCCTCACCAGATCCACCTTCAGACACATCTCACTGTATATATTTGTGTGTAAATTGAATCTGTATAAAAAACAAGAATCTATATGGATCAGATCGTCAATTAGGTCCCACTATATACCTCTACATGAAACCCTGTATAATCTGGACACCTGTATAAACTAGATCTTCAATTAGGTCCCATTGTAAACCTCTAGATGTAGCCCTGTATAATCTGGACACCTGTATAAACTAAATCTTCAATTAGGTCCCATTGTAAACCTCTACATGTAGCCCTGTATAATCTGGACACCTGTATTAACCAGATCTTCAATTAGGTCCAACTATATACCTCTACATGTAGCTCTGTATAATCTGGACACCTGTATAAACCAGATCTTCAATTAGGTCCCATTGTAAACCTCTACATGTAGCCCTGTATAATCTGGACACCTGTATAAACCAGATCTTCAATTAGGTCCAACTATATACCTCTACATGTAGCCCTGTATAATCTGGACACTTGTATTAACCAGATCTTCAATTAGGTCCAACTATATACCTCTACATGTAGCTCTGTATAATCTGGACACCTGTATAAACCAGATCTTCAATTAGGTCCCACTAGATACATCTAAATGTAGCCCGGTATAATCTGGACACCTGTATAAACCAGAGTCACTAGATCCCATTGTATATATTTCTATGTAAAGTTTACCTGTATAACTTACAAACCTGTATAAACCAGAACCTCCCTACAGGTCCCATTTCTATGTAAATTAAACCTGCATAATATAAAACCTGTCCACTCCAAAGGAATAATGCTCCGGGTGGGTGATATAAGACACGTGTGTATAGATAAAGACGTTATGTAAAGATAAAGATGTTATGTAAAGATAAATATGTTATATAAAGATAAAGATGTTATGTAAACGGAATACTCTATTTATCTACACACAAAATGTACTTTTCAGAAACAACAGACAAAAATTGTATAATGCATAAATGTTATCTCTCTTATACATGTGAACATCAAAATCTGCCTCGGCTGTAAAACCTGAATACCTGGTTTTCCAGGTGATCAAGTATTGTGTCAGTTGAATGTCATCACTGACAGAACATCCTCTACATACCTGTCAAGTCTGTCTATCAAATCTTGGTTTTTGATAAAACTGAACGAATTCACAGGACAGACCAGCTAATTAACCTTGGTATTTTACACTAGACAGACGAGCTTAACCTTGGTATTTTACACAAGACAGACCAGCCTAACCTTGGTATTTTACACAAGACAGACCAGCTTAACCTTGGTATTTTACACTAGACAGACCAGCTTAAGCTTGGTATTTTACACAAGACAGACCAGCTTAACTTTGGTATTTTACACTAGACAGACCAGCTTAACCTTGGTAATTTACACAAGACAGACCAGCTTAACCTTGGTATTTTACACTAGACAGACCAGCTTAACCTTGGTATTTTACACTAGACAGACCAGCTTAACCTTGGTATTTTACACTAGACAGACCAGCTTAACCTTGGTATTTTACACTAGACAGACCAGCTTAACCTTGGTATTTTACACTAGACAGACCAGCTTAACCTTGGTATTTTACACTAGACAGACCAGCTTAACCTTGGTATTTTACACTAGACAGACCAGCTTAACCTTGGTATTTTACACTAGACAGACCAGCTTAACCTTGGTATTTTACACTAGACAGACCAGCTTAACCTTGGTATTTTACACTAGACAGACCAGCTTAACCTTGGTATTTTACACTAGACAGACCAGCTTAACCTTGGTATTTTACACTAGACAGACCAGCTTAACCTTGGTATTTTACACTAGACAGACCAGCTTAACCTTGGTATTTTACACTAGACAGACCAGCTTAACCTTGGTATTTTACACTAGACAGACCAGCTTAACCTTGGTATTTTACACTAGACAGACCAGCTTAACCTTGGTATTTTACACTAGACAGACCAGCTTAACCTTGGTATTTTACACTAGACAGACCAGCTTAACCTTGGTATTTTACACTAGACAGACCAGCTTAACCTTGGTATTTTACACTAGACAGACCAGCTTAACCTTGGTATTTTACACTAGACAGACCAGCTTAACCTTGGTATTTTACACTAGACAGACCAGCTTAACCTTGGTATTTTACACTAGACAGACCAGCTTAACCTTGGTATTTTACACTAGACAGACCAGCTTAACCTTGGTATTTTACACTAGACAGACCAGCTTAACCTTGGTATTTTACACTAGACAGACCAGCTTAACCTTGGTATTTTACACTAGACAGACCAGCTTAACCTTGGTATTTTACACTAGACAGACCAGCTTAACCTTGGTATTTTACACTAGACAGACCAGCTTAACCTTGGTATTTTACACTAGACAGACCAGCTTAACCTTGGTATTTTACACTAGACAGACCAGCTTAACCTTGGTATTTTACACTAGACAGACCAGCTTAACCTTGGTATTTTACACTAGACAGACCAGCTTAACCTTGGTATTTTACACTAGACAGACCAGCTTAACCTTGGTATTTTACACTAGACAGACCAGCTTAACCTTGGTATTTTACACTAGACAGACCAGCTTAACCTTGGTATTTTACACTAGACAGACCAGCTTAACCTTGGTATTTTACACTAGACAGACCAGCTTAACCTTGGTATTTTACACTAGACAGACCAGCTTAACCTTGGTATTTTACACTAGACAGACCAGCTTAACCTTGGTATTTTACACTAGACAGACCAGCTTAACCTTGGTATTTTACACTAGACAGACCAGCTTAACCTTGGTATTTTACACTAGACAGACCAGCTTAACCTTGGTATTTTACACTAGACAGACCAGCTTAACCTTGGTATTTTACACTAGACAGACCAGCTTAACCTTGGTATTTTACACTAGACAGACCAGCTTAACCTTGGTATTTTACACTAGACAGACCAGCTTAACCTTGGTATTTTACACTAGACAGACCAGCTTAACCTTGGTATTTTACACTAGACAGACCAGCTTAACCTTGGTATTTTACACTAGACAGACCAGCTTAACCTTGGTATTTTACACTAGACAGACCAGCTTAACCTTGGTATTTTACACTAGACAGACCAGCTTAACCTTGGTATTTTACACTAGACAGACCAGCTTAACCTTGGTATTTTACACTAGACAGACCAGCTTAACCTTGGTATTTTACACTAGACAGACCAGCTTAACCTTGGTATTTTACACTAGACAGACCAGCTTAACCTTGGTATTTTACACTAGACAGACCAGCTTAACCTTGGTATTTTACACTAGACAGACCAGCTTAACCTTGGTATTTTACACTAGACAGACCAGCTTAACCTTGGTATTTTACACTAGACAGACCAGCTTAACCTTGGTATTTTACACTAGACAGACCAGCTTAACCTTGGTATTTTACACTAGACAGACCAGCTTAACCTTGGTATTTTACACTAGACAGACCAGCTTAACCTTGGTATTTTACACTAGACAGACCAGCTTAACCTTGGTATTTTACACTAGACAGACCAGCTTAACCTTGGTATTTTACACTAGACAGACCAGCTTAACCTTGGTATTTTACACTAGACAGACCAGCTTAACCTTGGTATTTTACACTAGACAGACCAGCTTAACCTTGGTATTTTACACTAGACAGACCAGCTTAACCTTGGTATTTTACACTAGACAGACCAGCTTAACCTTGGTATTTTACACTAGACAGACCAGCTTAACCTTGGTATTTTACACTAGACAGACCAGCTTAACCTTGGTATTTTACACTAGACAGACCAGCTTAACCTTGGTATTTTACACTAGACAGACCAGCTTAACCTTGGTATTTTACACTAGACAGACCAGCTTAACCTTGGTATTTTACACTAGACAGACCAGCTTAACCTTGGTATTTTACACTAGACAGACCAGCTTAACCTTGGTATTTTACACTAGACAGACCAGCTTAACCTTGGTATTTTACACTAGACAGACCAGCTTAACCTTGGTATTTTACACTAGACAGACCAGCTTAACCTTGGTATTTTACACTAGACAGACCAGCTTAACCTTGGTATTTTACACTAGACAGACCAGCTTAACCTTGGTATTTTACACTAGACAGACCAGCTTAACCTTGGTATTTTACACTAGACAGACCAGCTTAACCTTGGTATTTTACACTAGACAGACCAGCTTAACCTTGGTATTTTACACTAGACAGACCAACTAATTAACCTTGGTATTTTACACTAGACAGACCAGCTTAACCTTGATATTTTACACTAGACAGACCAGCTTAACCTTGGTATTTTACACTAACGCTTTATCTAAAAGGACTCATTGTACTTGTACACATTTTTAGATTTTGTCGTCAGGACAAATTTGAAAGATTGTAAATTTTCTGGTAAATGTATGTCTCAGTTCACAAAAAAAACCAATAAAGAAGATCTCATAATATGGTATCTACATAATATGGTATCTACATAATATGGTATCTACAGAGACGTTGTGTTACCTCGGTTACATCAATAAGTTTGGAATGTATATGTTGGAATGTTTGTTTATAACAGAAATCTAGCTGCCACGTTTCTCTTAAGTTTTATCATTATCTATCATAACAATATTTAGGAATGGAAATTTCAAAATTTATTTGTTTCATCTATTTTTTTAACATCTAACGACACAATGTTGATAGGGTAAACATGATCACTGCGACATCATTATAACTACATTTTTAATACACAACACTTTATTGGGTTTGAGAAATTCTGTGACAGATATTGAATTTAGGGAGAGGCATTATTTTTATATTTTCTGTAATTTAACATTCTATATTTACAGATAAAACCAAACTGACAGTGTGCACTGTCACATACTACACAATTAATATTTGTGTACATTTTTCTATCATAATTATTTTGAGAGTTAGGTTGCTGTTTTTTTATTATGAGTGAAGTATTATGCAAGAATTTTTTTCGACAAAATAAATTATCAATTCAAATGCCATCGATCATTTTATGTAAATGCTGGATCAATCCAATTGAAGTGGAGAAATATTCACATGCATAAAAGCCTTTGGAATTGATTTGAATATTAAATATATAATATTTCACATCAATGTCACACAACACAACACCTAAACTAAAATTACAGACCGAGGACTCAGAGTCAATCTATAGAATCTTTAAGGCAGGTTGATTTGACATTTTGTATAATTTTGAATTTCATTGAAAAGATATACATCAAAATAATTCTTATTCAAGTAATTTTCTATTTGTGTTTGTGTGTGTGTGTGTGTGTGTGTGTGTGAAAACCAACGCCTAACAACCTTGCATAAAATTACCGTACTAGGTTCTGCAAATCCCTAAATTTTCACATATGCTTTGTTTTGAGAACTACATTTGTATTTTCACAGGTCATATTCATAAATACTTGAGCATTTGTGATTGAGGGGATGTTTCAATATTTATAGTAATTCTCTAGGATTTAATTGTCAGAGAAGATTTTAAATCACGGATGAGTCACACCATGAATTCACACAAAAATGGCTTGTGAAAAATAAATGATTTGTAAGGCATACAATATGAGAAACAAGTGTGGAGACTGGATAATAAGTTATCATCACTTCCCACAATCTGGATGTCTGGTTTATCCCATAACCAACATATTAAAGAAAAACTCTCTTTCTCTGAATAAATACATAATTTGACTTCTCTAATTTTGTGAAAAATATGACATAAGATGTGACGGGTCACTGTGTATTGTTATGTCATGTGATGTTAAATTACACTGCGAAAATCGTAGACAAATCAAGCATGAACCATAGACGTGATAAGCTATACAGAATGTATGGGAGAGACTGTGAAATGTGTTACGCCACATCAAACCTAGTTTACATATAACAAGTGTGTGGGAAAGGCTAAGAATGTGTGTGTATAGTTACGTTTTGTGTATGTTTTGATTGTAACCCAGGAAGTGGATAAAACTGAATGCTGAACTCCCTCTATTTTGGCACAGGTTTCAAAAGTAGGGCCATGAGCTTCGAATCAGCAAGGTTATCCACGTTTATATTCAAGCCTAAATGGTTACCACGGGAACATACATAGGTGGGCACTTGTTCGACCTGTATAACCTTCTCCTCATCATTGTATATAATGACTGCAGCTTGGACACGAGCCTCGCCGTTCACAGTCGCAGATTCATGACAAAAGATCTGTAGAGTCCAACAGTCTCCGTTCTTACGGTACGTTATTTTCCATTCACCCTCCCGAAGACTGCAGGGGACAGGCCCCGCGTATGTGCGAACATCTACCTGTATGCCGAACCTAAGCGTATTCTGCATCCTCACAGAGTCAACCGTTAGATCTATGTAATTTCTGGGCATGTAGAAAGGATCTGTAAATGAAAGTTCCAGCTCCGTCTGAGAAGGGCACAAAGATCTGTATCTGTAGGCATTCCCAACCAGTTCATGTAAAATGTCCTTACAATCTTCCCGTTCCATGATGTCTGAATGTTCTATCTTATACAGCTGTTTTACAAGCATCTGTGGGAAACGGATCAACGGAAGCAATTTCTCTGCATTTACTTTTAAAGAATCTTCCCGTTGTTCGTCTGTGAGCCAGGCGACTAGGGCCAGGTACAACACATGTTCACTGAGAACGACCAGCTCTGAGTTATGTAGCATGTCGTTGACAAAATCGAAGTCCATGCTTGACCATTCTTCGAGCTTCAATAAACTGTCTGCATTCCAGGCAATGGTTTTGGCACATTGGTTAATGAGGTCGTCGAGTCCCAGAGCTTTGGCCCAGGCGTACCAACTCAGGGCGTTACGAACACGGGGCGATTTACTGTTCTCAACCATGTACATTGTACACAAGCTCTTCAGTGAGATTACATTGTATTTGTCTGCTAAACACAGAATTCCAACTGCTGTTTCTACCCGTATTGAGATCTCCGCTGTGTAAAGGAAACGTAAAAATTTGTCAAAAACAATCTGACACTCTATGCTCTCGCTGAGCTCAAATTCACTGGAATTCTCTTGTGACCATCGGCTCTCATACAGCATGGTCCTGAACACATCACTGGACTTGGCGAGGACGAACTTGTGGGCGTGGTATACTTCCTCGCCCACCTTTAACTTCACATCACTCAGCGCCTCCTGGTTGTAGAATTTGGAAACATCCTCAATGAAGTTCCCTTCATCTCGAAGTATGTGACTCTCTTCCTCCTGGACTTGTGATTCCATTTTCTGGAAAACATGAAAAAGACAGCATTTACTATTTTTTCTCAAATGGATATAATTACCAATACGGCAAGCCTATTATTGGCTACCTGACGATAGATGCAAGTTTAAATTAGAGTCAAAAGATTACAGCATGGGCTTATAATGAAGCAGACCTTTACAGGTTTCCCTATCAATTTTATCAGGGTCGGGGATCAATAAAATTGGGAATGAATATTAAAGGGAAAATATTGGCATCTAACCTGCAAAACAATGACAATGTAACACTCTGTTGTGTTGATCTTTTTAACTTGTTGATTGCTGGAGCTTCAATCATTTGCAGTATCAGATTCATTATATTAAAGAGAGAATGGATCGATTATTTGGACCAAAAGGAGGTTTGGAAAACCCCTGACACATACACAATTAAAACAACAGTGAACGACTTTCTGAGATTTGTTATACAAGTATTTTGATTTAAAAATTCTGGCTAACTACATTATTTTAAATGTTGTGGGATATCATTGATATTTGTTATCAAAACACATCTACAGCTAAATGTGGCTGGGAACTGCCAACCCACACAGACATGACAGGCACCAAGGAAGAAAGGAACTGTCTTTGACAGGTGATCTTTATAGACAGGTGGTTTTAACAGACTTAGGTCTTATAAACAGGTGACACTCATTTACATGTGGTTCTCATAAAGAGGTGGTTTATATTAACATGTCACCTTGATAGGCAGCTGGTCCTTATAAACAGGTGGTCCTTATAGACAGTTGGTTCTTATAAACAGGTGGTTCTTATAAACAGGTGGTCCTTATAGACAGTTGGTTCTTATAAACAAGTGATTTCTAACACAAGTTTCACTATATATTACACGCAAACATTCTATATACAAACCAAACTGACTGTGTAGACTATCACATACTCGCAATTCATACCTGTTCTTTGATTTGGAAATATTCAAATATGCTTTTTTTCATCTTAATTATTCGGCAACTAAGGTGCTATTTTTTCTAAAAGAAGTGTTATGGGTTTTGTTCAACAAATTAAATGCCATCAACCATTTTATGTAAATGTCAAAATGATCCATTTGAAGTGGAGCAATATTCACCAGCATAAAGGCCTTAAGAATTGATTTGAATATTTAATATATAATTTCACACCATTGTCACACAACAGAATAGCTAAACTGATATCACAGGCCGATGATTCAGGGTAAATATGTTGAATCTTTAAGCTGTTCGAGATATTAACAACGTAAATATAAGCAATATTGAGAAGTATTTAAAAGTGTGAATTAGCAAGTCATGTTTTGGTGTAATGGACAGAGACTTGCGAGACAAAAATGCAAATAACCATCACGTTTATTTTTTAATACATCTTATTTAATTTAAATGTTTCGATAGATAGTTAACAGAGTTTTAATACAACATACCCCGGTAAAAGATTTGTTAATTTGTTATGAGCGTTTCATAAATTTCACAAATCTTGATTGTATGTGTAACTTAATTTTGGCTCTTTCGGAATGTGATGTACCAGTATTCATATAGAAAGTGCAAGTTTAGGCAACATTAAAGTCACACAGAAGTACCTTACACTGCAACACAGATAATCCCCCGATATAGCACCTGTGTGAATTCTGTGCGAATTCTGTGTGGGATGGAATCTACGTCGCATCTACAAGTGAATCTATTTCACAGGAAAGATACCATGAAAGTGACGATATCACCACATCTACAAGTGAATCTATTTCACAGGAAAGATGACGTAAAAGTGACGATATCACCACATCTACAAGTGAATCTATTTCACAGGAAAGATGGCGTGAAAGTGACGATATCATCACATCTACAAGTGAATCTATTTAATAGGAAAGATGGCGTGAAAGTGAAGATATCACCACATCTACAAGTGAATCTATTTCACAGGAAAGATGGCGTGAAAGTGGCGATATCACCACATCTACAAGTGAATCTATTTCACAGGAAAGATAGCGTGAAACTGACGATGTCACCACACCCAATAAAGTGTTGTGGTGCGAAACTGTTAATAACTGTATTTATATAGTCTAAGGTGTTACTAGATGTTCCAGTTTGATTGCATTCATCAGAATTCATTTTCTTTTCTATAGAATAAGGTGCGTACCTGCATACCATTTAAGTCTGAATATGTTGTGGTTGTTTGTAAATATTTCACCCTTCGATTTACACATAGGATGAGTAATTCTATCAGAGTTGGATGGGTGGAGCAGTCTAGGTGTATAAAATTTGTATATACGGTAGAAGTGGATAATTTTTTACATCGTGGAAATGCTTGCAATTTTCACGCTGAGCAGACTAGCATGAACAAGAAATCTACACACAAATATATCTTTATAGATTATATAAATATAGAATACACAGATTATTAAACCATTCCCAAGGTAAAATATTCCATATCACAATCAGTTCAAAGATTCACAATGCGAACATTTCCACACGCAAGAATTCAAACTTTTACTGTACAACTCTGATTGGAGGGTGAGGAATGATATATAGCTCGACTCTGGATGGTCATCCATCGGCCGTTGTGGTTTACTAACCTATATCCATCAGGTTTTATATGTTCTTGTGTGATCAATTAGATCAAAGGCTGTTTACACCAACAGAAAGTCTGATAGGTCATGATTTAGATTTAGACAATAATTAAACCCCACTCGAATGCACCATAAATACCATGTTCCATACTGAGGCGGAAACTAGTGTAATTACTCTAACCGTACACTCTCTCACCCTTCAATTTCAACATACTGAACTGGGTTAAATACATCCCAGCAGAACACAGACGTTAATACCCTAAGTACATACACTATGGATTACAAAAGATTCAAGGCTCTTTTATTTTGATAGGTACACATACCAGAAAGTGATAATAATGAAATAAAATAATTCGCTCCAAAGATTTTGCTTACAAATTTAACTTGACAATATATGTCTCATTCTGTGGAGTTTGTATATATATGATACATACCCTACTGGTAATAGTAAGAAGTAAGTTTTTTTTTATCATATTCTTAAAGGATAAACGTTGATTTCACTCCAGAAATTCCAGAAATTGCCATTATTCATTTTCTGGTCTTCATAATCATGGACTTGGCCCACAGAATGTACAGTTTTACCTATTTTTTCATTGTTACATACTCAGGTAAATTCTTAATGATAGCGTGCAGTACGTGGGATACAGCAGGCCTGTTAGAGACGTGTGTCAAAAACACATGTTTCTGAATTCACAAAGTCTGGATAATGTATAAAAATAGATTACTTACACAGTTGTAGCTAGGACCGACTGACCAATGGTCATCCTTTGGTCATTATCTATATGTATGTTTAGACACTTATTTTGATACATCAATTGATTTCACAGATAAAACCCTTATCCAGAACTACCACTGTTAGAAAAGTATCCATATTTTCAAAATATCTTAAGAATATTGATTTTTATTTCAAGTAAAAGTGTTTCACCAAATAAGAGACAGGTCGACCCTTAGAATCACTCTCAGACAACCTAGAAACTACAAAATATAAATGATCAATATTTGTATTACCTTTGTTTTGTTTTCCTGGTCCTCGTTAACCTGTACAGGTGATACTACCTCACCTGCCACCTCTAAGTCTGGATTAGGATCAGACATACTTCAGGTATACACAGGTGGAGTAAAATGCCACCTCAGAAATGACGTAAGAACTGAATACCTGACCTCAATACACACTCCACACAGACCCGTATCACCTGATCCTTACTTGATACTCAAGTCTACACTAGCAAAGTGTAAGTTTAACTTGTGTTATCAAATTCCTCGGCTTTAAAAACGTCCCTGAATATATATCCTTATATCCCACATATACACAGCACAAGGGATGTCCAGCTCACCAAACCCCACAGAAAATAAACACTCCGAATTAATATCTGACCAAAACAACCAATAACCCTGTGGCCGTTCACCTACACAGGTACTAAGAATTTTGCTTCATCATGTGGACTTCAAAAAGAGGTACAAAGAGCTTTTGTCCGTGCCCATACGTCCATGGAGTATTCTCTGAGAAAAGGCTTACTTTTAGCACTTTACTAGGATGAAAACCGGTTTCCTCTATAAATTATAACCTTTTAAACTGGTATATTAAGAAAGAGTTGTAGACTCCTGGTCAGAAATAGGTGTTTCTTATAAACATCAATGGCAGGTCTGTCTCCTGACTTATATTCCCAGGCTGTGAGGGCAGGTCTGTCTCCTGACTGTCTCTGTGAGGGCAGATCACCCTCCTGAATATCTGTCTGTGAGGGCAGATCACCCTCCTGAATATCTGTCTGTGAGGGCAGATCTCCCTCCTGAATATCTGTCTGTGAGGGCAGATCACCCTCCTGAATATCTGTCTGTGAGGGCAGATCACCCTCCTGAATATCTGTCTGTGAGGGCAGATCTCTCTCCTGACTATCTCTGTCTGTGGGGGCATATATCCTTCCTGACTATCTCTGTCTGTGAGGGCAGATATCTCTCCTGAATATCTCTGTCTTTGATGGTTGATCTCTCTCCTGAATATCTCTGTGAGGGCAATTCTCTCTCCTAAATATCTGTCTGTGAGGGCAGATCCTTCTCCTGACTATCTCTCCCTGTGAGGGCAGATCTCTCTCCTTACAATCTGAGTCTGTTAGAGCAGGTCTCTCTCCTGACTTGTCACCCAATTTGTGAGGGCAGACTTTCTCCTGTCTTACATCAGAAACAAAGAGCAGGTATCTGTAATACCTGTCTTTCCTGGTCTAACAGGTCCTGAACAGTTAGCTCCAGTACCTACCACTTCACACAGGTTAATTGTGCGTCTATTAACCTGTCAGAGATGATGAGTTGGTGTCTGTGTATTACCAAACACTATACAGTAGCTGTTCCCTTCTGGGTCTACTAACCACACATCATAAATAATCACTGTATCAAATGTACCTGTCCCCTTCCGGCCCAGAATACACACACCACAGATAAATTAACTCACGACACACTTGTGTTTATTTATTATTAACTCTTGCCAGAAGCTTATATCAGCATTGTCACACATTAAATGTAAACAAAGCAGGCCACTTTGTTTCTCTATTCAATTATCCAATAGGATACACAACACAGAATACAGAAATGTATTTCACTGACACAGAGGCACTGCGACTGATTTATTAAACAAACAAATCCTTTTCAACTAGAACTGTAAGCTGAAGGCTAACTAATATACCGATCATTCATGCAAAGTTTCACTGAAATCCACCTGTTAGTTAAGGAGGAGTTGTGCGGACAAGTATTTCGCAAAAAGGGGCATAACTCCATCAAAAAGGGTCCAAATCCCAAATTAAAATGCCGGTGCACAACTACATAAGATACTTATCATTCATGCAAAGTTTCAATGAAATCCAGCTGTTAGTTAAGGAGGAGTTTTCCATACAAGTTCCATACAAGGTTAAGGACCATCAGACAGTTTATATCCTACAATTCAGTACCACAAGGTAAGAACCATCAGACATATATATCCTACAATTCAGTACCACAAGGTAAGAACCATCAGACAGTTTATATCCTACAAATCAGTACCACAAGGTAAAGAATAATCAGACAGCTTACATCCTATAATTCAGTACTACAAGGTTAAGGACCATCAGACAGTTTACATTCTACAATTCAGTACCACAAGGCAAGAAGGATCAGACAGTTTATATCCTATAAATCAGTACCACAAGGTAAGAACCATCAGATAGTTAATATCCTGCAATTCAGTACCACACAGTTAAGGACCATCAGACAGTTTATATCCTACAATTCAGTACCACAAGGAAAGAACCATCAGACAGTTTATATCCTACAAATCAGTACCACAAGGTAAGAACCATCAGATAGTTCACATCCTACAATTCAGTACCACAAGGTAAGAACCGTCAGCAGTTTATATCCTACAATTTAGTACCACAAGGGTAAGAACCATCAGACAGTTTATATTCTACAATTCAGTACCACAAGGGTAAGGACAATCAGACAGTTTATATCCTATAATTCAGTACCACAAGGTTAAGAACCATCAGACAGCTTACATCCTATAATTCAGTACCACAAGGGTAAGGACCATCATACAGCTTACATCCTACAATTCAGTACCACAAGGTAAGAACCATCAGATAGTTCACATCCTACAATTCAGTACCACAAGGGTGAGGACCATCAGACAGCTAACATCCTATAATTCAGTACGTCCATCTGTCTGTTTGTGATGTCCACTAAGATTGATGTCCATCTGTCTGTTTGTGATGTCCAATAAGATTGATGTCCATCTGTCTGTTTGTGATGTCCAGTAAGGTTGGTGTCCATCTGTCTGTTTGTAATGTCCACTAAGATTGACGTCCATCTGTCTGTTTGTGATGTCCAGTAAGATTGACATCCATCTGTCTGTTTGTGATGTCCAGTAAGATTGATGTCCATCTGCCTGTTTGTAATGTCCAGTAAGATTGACGTCCACCTGTCTGTTTGTGACGTCCAGTAAGATTGATGCCCATCTGTCTGTTTGTGATGTGCAGTAAGATTGATGTCCCTCTGTCTGTTTGTAATGTCCAGTAAGATTGATGTCCATCTGTCTGTTTGTAATGTCCAGTAAGATTGATGTCCATCTGCCTGTTTGTAATGTCCAGTAAGATTGATGTCCATCTGTCTGTGTGTAATGTCCAGTAAGATTGATGTCCATCTGTCTGTTTGTAATGTCCAGTAAGATTGATGTCCACCTGTCTGTTTGTGATGTCCAGTAAGATTGACGTCCATCTGTCTGTTTGTGATGTCCAGTAAGATCAATGTCCATCTGTCTGTTTGTGATGTCCAGTAAGATTGATGTCCATCTGTCTGTTTGTGATGTCCAGTAAGATTGACGTCCATCCGTCTGTTGTTTACTGTCAAGATGACTGGACTCCAGACTGTTTATAGTGGCTGTGATAATGAAGTCTGTATAAATCACGTTCTCACCTCCAGGGTTTTGTACCTGTTCACCACTTTGTTAATTAATCACAGCAGTGTTTGTTTACCTATGTTGTTAGCTTCAAGTAATAAACAGAGGCTATGTGTATATGTTCTTTGAAACAGTTTTTACATAATGGGGAAAACTGAAAATCTACATAAATCTGTTATTTCTTCATCAGAAACAGATCAGAAAAGAACTTAAGATTTACAGTACCGACACATTATCGATTCTAGACACGGCTCCTTCAAAATATAACATCCCTTTATAAACATTCTCATCACACACAAGCTGAATTCAAAGACAAGCACAGGAAGGGAACTTATCCAGATCCTCCAGGATACAAATAGAAATATTTAAAACAACTCCTAAGTTCTCACATTATAAGTTATAGATTGGTAGGGTGCTGATACAGATAGAAACATTTAAAACATCTCCTAAGTTCTAACATTATAAGTTATAGATTGGTAAGGTGTTGATACAGATAGAAACATATAAAACAACTTCTAAGTTCTAACATTATAAGTTATAGATTGGTAGGGTGTTGATACAAATAGAAACATTTAAAACAACTCCTAAGTTCTAACATTATAAGTTATAGATTGGTAAGGTGTTGATACATAGGGACAAGGAATGCTAACACTATACAAACGAGAACATGACAGGTCACTGATGTCCAGCACCAAGTCCCTACAACTTATAAGCTCCTAGCAACCTACTGGGACATTTTGTCATGTGACTGTCGACTGGTCATGTGACAAGTGTCGATGCATTCATCACATGAAAAACACTCGGAGGTGTTTTCTAGTCTCCTAGACCTTGACAGGTAAAATCTTACCAATGACAAGTTATCTCCCTTGAGTAAGTAATGCCTCATAGGTAGATATACATATACCCTGATAGCTTTTACTTGATGAATGATATGGCACATTAAATGGATAAAATGGAAAAAGAATGGATATGAACATGGCAATTTGACAACAAATATTGTGACACTAATTAAAGAGATGACCGCACAGTACCAAGGACGGATGAACAGACAGCAAGATGGACAGACAGAAACAATATTACGGGTATATGACCCAAATTTCATGTAGAGGACTTCCAAAATGTTACGACCAAAAACTCAAAAATGTTTTATGACAAAAATGAAACACATATTTTAACAAGGAAGAACATATTTTAAAAAGATAATAACAAAGATGATTTTTTCCTTGTCCAGACAATGGAAACTGTAGTATGAACCTTATTTTAACTTTAGGAATATGACACAGAATTGTATTACTTAATCATATAACAGTGTTATGTTCTCAAATTCAAAATGAAACCCGTTGTAAAAAAAGAGAAAGAATGAGAAACTTCACATACATATAAATACATTTGCTTATTTTGAAATATTTAAAGTACAATTTGAAAATATGTCTGAATATGTCAATTTTCATGAGGCAACAAATTAAGATTAAGACATCAAAATTACATGCATCGGGTTTTTCAGATACTTATATTTAGAATACAGAATCATTTGAAAACTTATTTCGGAAATACATGTAACTCATATCAAATTTTCAGTTAATGAATAATTAAGATTACGATATTAAAATAACATGTATCAGGTTTTTAGATACTTATATCAAGATAAATACAAAACCATTTCAAAGTTTGCAACATATTTCGTAAATACATTTAAATCATATCAAAACTTTTGGTTAATGACTAATTAAGCTATCAGCCTTTGAACGACAAATCTAACAATCCCACAAAATACTATATTGAAGCACATCTTAACTGGCAGTAGGCAGTTATAAATAAAGTCAAGTTTTATTGTATTTATTAAAGACAGGTATTGGGAAAGTCAGGTTTTACTGTATACAATGTATTACAAGATGTCCTTAAAGTCAAGTGTAACAAAAGTCAGATTTCATAGTATTGTGAGGACTGTCAGTATAGAGTCACTGTATTTCACTTAAGATGTCCTTAAATTCAGGTGTCAGTAAAGTCAAGTTTCACTGAATTATAGGTTGTCCTTAAATTAAGGTGTCAGTAAAAACAGGTTTCATTGAATCCCAAAAGGTACATGAGATATGAATCTGTAGCTTATAACGCATGATTTACACAAATGATACAACAGAGAAAATCACGATGTGTGATCTTACCCGATACACAGTGTAGACACACTCTTGTATGTACACCATACCTGTCACTGTCCACCCATCCAGACACTCGTTAGCACCAGGTAAAACTGTCGCTGTAGCCCACAGCTATCTCCTTATTACGTTCAACTCTGGGTTCCTGTTGATATTGGATCGATCAGGACACAGGAACAATCTGTGGCAATCTCGTCATACCGTCAGCTGATCTTCCGTCCATTCTGAAATACACAAAGAAACCCCCTCTAATTCACGCTTGAGTGATTTCAATCAAAGATCACAAAGGACATATGGTGCCAGCTGCTGAGGTGGTCGATGGTGCAGGGACACAAAGACCCTTGTCTGTTCTGGGTTACATCAGGACATAAAGTGTGCAACAATTACAGTAATATTTAGCGACGACTGATGCGGGACAACAATTAAGTATATTTACATACATGACTCATAACAAACATGATAAAACACCTATATTTACATCTATAGAAAAAAAAACATACTGGTAACCTATTAAATTACAATAAATTCCCCGAGAATGTTTTTTGATAATCAAACACCAAAAGGTTGTAAATCCGGTTTTGATGTAGCAAGAAATAAAATTAATCGTTTTTTCATTTTTTTTCATTTTTTTCTCCGATTCATAATGCAAAAATTCCTGTCTTATGAATGGCCATACAATGAAGAGAAAATCATATCACAGATACAATCATTAATTGAGTCCAGTTTTGTCAACTTAAAAACACATGAAGATTTAATTTTGAAAATTGATATATTAATAATTCATAAAACTTAAAAAGAAAAATAAGTGTACTGGGATTCAAAAAGATCACTCTCAGATAATGTACACAAAAATAATTCTTCTTTTTTTACTCAAAATTTTTACCAAATTTCAATTGAAAATTTTACTAAAAGCTTTAATGAAGCTGACAATACCCTGTACAGATCGGCGAGTGAGATATCAGGGTTATTGAGACATTTATACAGATCTAATAGTGAGATAGGGAAAACAATATAAAGTCTACTACACTGGACTTAAAATGTCAAACTCTTTCACCCATAATTAAGTTAAATAAAGAGAATTTTGACCTGTAGCAATGAAACTATAAATAAAAGTTAAGAAAAACCCAACATCGAAATTCACATGTCACACACACATATCACGGCGAATCTTCAAGTGTACTTCATCATTATCCTTGTCTTGCTGCGAACCCGCCATCTTTGATTGTGTAAACTGTCAGATTGTTTACAACGCCAGATTGTTGCCCCCCTGTCCTATTAAAACAAATTTACCAAGTTCTGAATTTGACTTTGCATTGTACTGTTTTGAAACTACAGTAATGTCACTACTAGCTACCATCAGCCTTGACTATTTGGACAGTGAAGTGACCAGTTTTTCTGGGTTGTGTCCAGTGCAGTGTGTCCTTTCTCTGGCCAAATAAAGGTCAGTAGGTCTCTCTCACTTTGTCTAAGATTTTGAAGAAAAGCGATGAAAGATTTTTTCTGATACACTAAAAATCACTGCAGTATTTGATACCAAGCTGTATAGGTTTAAAAATACTTCCATAGACATCGCAAGATTGACACCATGTTGACTACCATGTTGACACCATGTTGACTACAATGTTGACACCATGCTGACACCATGTTGCCTACAATGTTGACACCATGCTGACACCATGTTGACTACACTGTTGACTACCATGCTGACACCATGTTGACAACAATGTTGACACAATGTTGACTACAATGTTGACACCATTCTGACACCATGTTGACTACAATGTTGCCTACAATGCTGACACCATGTTGACTAAAATGCTGACACCATGTTGACTACAATATTTACTTCAATGCTGACACCATGTTGACTACAATGCCGATACTATGCTGACACCATGTTGACTACAATATTTACTTCAATGCTGACACCATGTTGACTACAATGCCGATACTATGCTGACACCATGTTGACTACAATATTGACTTCAGTGCTGACACCATGTTGACTACAATGCCGATACTATGCTGACACCATGTTGACTACAATATTGACTTAAATGCTGACACCATGTTGACTACAATTTTGACACCATGCTGACACCATGTTGACTACACTGTTGACTACCATGCTGACACCATGTTGACAACAATGTTGACACAATGTTGACTACAATGTTGACACCATGTTGACTACAATGCTGACCCCATGTTGACTACAATGCTGACACCATGTTGACCACAATATTAACTCCAATGTTGACACCATGTTGCCTATAATGTTGACACCATGCTGACTACAATGCTGACACAATATTGACACAATATTGACTACCATGCTGACTCCATGTTGACTACAATGTTGACTACTATGTTGACTACCATGCTGACACCATGTTGACAACAATGTTGACACAATGTTGACTACAATGTTGACACCATGTTGACCACAATATTAACTACAATGCTGACACCATGTTGACTACAATGTTTACACAATATTGACACAATATTGACTACCATGCTGACCCCATGTTGACTACACTGTTGACTACCATGCTGACCCCATGTTGACTACACTGTTGACTACCATGCTGACCCCATGTTGACTACAATGTTGACACCATGTTGACTATAATGTTGACACCATGCTGACTACAATGCTGACACAATATTGACTACAATGCTGACACAATATTAACTACCATGCTGACACCATGTAGACTACAATGTTGACACCATGTTGACTACAATGCTGACACCATGTTGACTAAAATGCTGACACCATGTTGACTACAATGCCGATACTATGCTGACACCATGTTGACTACAATTTTGACACCATGTTGACTACAATGTCGACACTATGCTGACACCATGTTGACTACAATGTCGACACCCTATTGACTAAATTGACAATTTCATTAAGAAACCCTGTCTCGTTGCACCGTAGGTTTTCCTATGTAGAGTAACCTCCCCTTAATTTTTGTTTGAAAATAACAGTAGTACAGTAAGACTAGGACACTTCAATTGACCTGGTAGCTCACGCGGTTAAGAGTACTTTGTTACAGCTTTTTGCAGTGGTACAACATGTACAGCTAAGGTCATTTAAGGTTGTAAAGGACATCAGGGGAGGTAACTTTAGGTACAAAACACAAGGGAGCAGAAAAATGATTTTGAGACGTTCCCTAAATTTGTAAGTCTCAGAGTCACTTTTTTTTGCCTTGCTTTATGCTATAAGTCTACCTCAGAATGGAGCTAAACACAGTCGAACCAAGAGACAAAATGTCATACAGATATACAGATTTACAGATTTAAGGACTGTCAAAAATTGCCAACACATCCACTATGCTGATTTGGTTTGTTTCTGAGAGGGCATACTAAAAGTTGGGGTTAGGTCAGCTTTTACTGTTATACAGTACCTGTTGTCAGGGTTCTCCAGGTAAAATACATCAATAAACAATGGAAACATCTATATACAAATGTAGACTTATATGTAGGACACGCTGTCTCCCTTTAAAAGGTTATCTAGTACACTTTCAAAGTCCTACATAGTCAATTGAAATCATGCATGAACTTACTCAATAAATAACAACTGTCAATGATTTCACTCCCATAATTCTTTGGGAATCAATTATGTCATTTTACGGTTGAATTCATAGATGAATGTCTCTTTCTGAGGAACCAATTTTTATCGCCCAAACCTACAAGTCGTTGTCAATGGTTACACATGATTACTGATACGTGTATAAAGTTAATATGACACCGATGATGATTTCGAACAAAAGTCAAACTAAAGTAACAGCTCTAAATAGATTACGATAACAGTTTTAATAGCACTAAAATGTACATTATATTAAACACTTCAGACAAATCAACGAAACAGTTTTTGGCTCACACTCATTCTCCAGCCAGGATCACTAAACACTCACCCTCATTTTCCAGCCAGGATCACTAAACACTCACCCTCATTCTCCAGCCAGGATCACTAAACACTCACCCTCATTCTCCAGCCAGGATCACTAAACACTCACCCTCATTCTCCAGCCAGGATCACTAAACACTCACCCTCATTCTCCAGCCAGGATCACTAAACACTCACCCTCATTCTCCAGCCAGGATCACTAAACACTCACCCTCATTCTCCAGCCAGGATCACTAAACACTCACCCTCATTCTCCAGCCAGGATCACTAAACACTCACCCTCATTCTCCAGCCAGGATCACTAAACACTCACCCTCATTCTCCAGCCAGGATCACTAAACACTCACCCTCATTCTCCAGCCAGGATCACTAAACACTCACCCTCATTCTCCAGCCAGGATCACTAAACACTCACCCTCATTCTCCAGCCAGGATCACTAAACACTCACCCTCATTCTCCAGCCAGGATCACTAAACACTCACCCTCATTCTCCAGCCAGGATCACTAAACACTCACCCTCATTCTCCAGCCAGGATCACTAAACACTCACCCTCATTTTCCAGCCAGGATCACTAAACACCCACCCTCATTCTCCAGCCAGGATCACTAAACACTCACCCTCATTCTCCAGCCAGGATCACTAAACACTCACCTTCATTCTCCAGCCAGGATCACTTAACACTCACCCTCATTCTCCAGCCAGGATCACTAAACACTCACCCTCATTCTCCAGCCAGGATCACTAAACACTCACCCTCATTCTCCAGCCAGGATCATTTACAGAAAAATTGTTAACAGCAACATTACAAGCAAACAGATAAATTACATTGCTACCTAGATATAGGGTGATATCTCTGATTGACAAGATACTGTACATAGGGGATTGAGCATAATTACCTGAACTTTTCACCTGACAGACACATGCCCTCAATGTCCAGTAGATATTGACCCTGACATTGATCACTTTGTTATCAGACTTGTATATATCAATGACCAAGCCTGATTAATAACCTATTCAGTCATAGATGGATGATTTTTTTTCCATCAATCGATCTACAAGAGAACACAGAACCATCAACTTAGCTTAATAAAGTTAAGCACCACAAACATAGCACCACAAAGTTATGCACCACCAACTCAGCACCATAGATTTAAGCACTTCTAATTTATATTAGTACTACAAATTAAACATCCCCAGTTTAAGCACCACCATCTTTGTACCACAAAATGAGACGCTCTTATAACAGGACTTGCATAAGACAAGAATTTACTAGTTGGGCTACCATGAGTAGCCCCCCTTTGCCAAATACAACTTCAGTTTACTAGAGACAACCTTTCATCAAAATGTAAGACCCAGGCAAGTTGATCATACAGTAAATTATACAAGGGATTTTAACGTTAAATTAGACCTTCCCAGAATCTGGATTCTAGATATTTCACTAATTTACTTGATTCCCTGATGTCATCAAAACAGTATTAACATACTGACCTACCAGTAGTAATGAGTGCAGTATCTAGAGTCATGAACTGCATCATACATCTATAGCAAGCTATATAAATAGTTATTCCAGGCAATGTCTCTAACAGGAAGCTATATAAATAGTTATTCCAGGCAATGTCTCTAACAGGAAGCTATATAAATAGTTATACCAGGCAATGTATCTAACAGGAAGCTATATAAATATTTAGTCCAGGCAATGTCTCTAACAGGAGGCTATATAAATAGTTATACCAGGCAATGTCTCTAACAGGAAGCTATATAAATATTTATTCCAGGCAATGTCTCGAACAGGAGGCTATATAAATAGTTATACCAGGCAATGTCTCTAACAGGAGGCCATATAAATATTTATTCCAGACAATGTCTCTAACAGGAGGCTATATAAATATTTATTCCAGGCAATGTCTCTAACAGGAAGCTATATAAATAGTTAGTCCAGGCAATGTCTCTAACAGGAAGCTATATAAATAGTTATTCTAGGCAATGTCTCTAACAGGAGGAAGAAAATGCAACAGAGCTAGACTAGGACTTGAACCAGGACCTTCAAACTCTATATGGATTTATTAGATTCTCTAACCGATTGAGCAACCTGGTCATCCAAATTATATTACCAAGTCCCAGTACAAAGCTCCTCTTTGTTTAGGAAGTCTTTGCTGCGGAGACAACACTATTTACAACCGAGGTTTGGGTATCCCCTTGCCAAGCATACAGCCAGTACTTAGTACTTGAAACAAGGGTTGACCCCATAACAGGTCAACCGGCCATGTCCTGCTGCATCTTCCTCGCTACAATCGTTACACAAATGAGGTCAGCAACAATTATTACTGACATGCTATATTTGCTAGCATGACCTACATGCATCTTTGCATGGAACCAAAATATTGGTTGATCTAAATGTACAAGTCTGAAACCCATACAAACCCAACCTTCAGTTCAGACGTCCTCTTCTTTTTTACATCAGGAAGGTTGACTGTCTTGAAGAGAAATCTTGGTCACAGCAATGTTTGGTTCAGACAGGTTACCACATGAGGGTCAATTAATGTCCATCACCAAACAGAATTTGAGTTTACCACAGCTACCCTCTGCTGATGACCAGCTCCAAATGCTTGTTTCTATGCTGTTTTAGGCCACACTAACAATAAATACACTCCACACTTGTACTAACGCAGTGATTTGTAGTGAGGCCTGGTATCAGACGGAAGCAGACACTTTACCTATGGCAGAAAACAAACTTCTATCAGACAGTAACAGAAAGCCAAGTGTTAAAACACTGATACATCCTGACTGTCAACAGCATGTCCATTAACTGGGGTTTTATAGAAATCACTTAACAAACAAGTCTAATGTCACATATAGGGTCTGCATGCATGCAAGATATCCCTGGTTTCAGATCCATAAGTTAAAATAAAACAGTTTTACAAAGCACGGGACTCATAAGATGCATCTGCCTTTTTATGTAATGAGGGGTTTTGGAGCATGTATGAAGGGACGTCCAGCCAAATTACCAGCTATTTGTACCAAAATAGCTGACAAAAAAAGGTAGTTCAGAACATGTATATATAAGCACTCTTGTTCTGACTGGGTTCGTTGACTGTCATGTACCATTCTAACCAAGGTTTCCTTTAATTAGGTAATTGACTGTTGGGTTTGGTTCTAACCCACGTTCATTTTCATTGGTCAATTCTTAATTCTTCAATTGACTGTATAGTACCATTCTATCCAACGCTTGTTTTGATTGGTCAATTCTTAATTCTAAATAGACTGTACAATACCATTCTAACAAATTCTTTTTTTTGATTGGTCAATTCTTAATTTCAAATTGACTGTACAGTATCATTCTAACTAATCTATAGGGTGGTCGGGTGGCGCAGTGGATAGCTCACTTGCCTTTCACCAAGGCGGCCGGGGTTCGAACACCTCTGCAAGCCCCTTATATATGTCAAGTGGCTACCAAATGCTCCTGAACTCTACCAGTAGGTTACAGGCGCATTACAAGGACGTTACATGGACGTTACACAGACGCTGGAACGCTGACAGACGTTAGGAAGACGTTGAAAGAGCATTACATGAGCGTTAATAACGCTCGGTGAACGCTGATGAATGCTGAGAAACATTGGCGACACGCTGGACAGACGTTCGACGGATGTTACACAGGCGTTACGCAAGCGTTACGCAAGCGTTACCCAAGCGCTAGCCACACGCTGGACACTCGACCCTGATGGGCCGGCATCCGCCTAGCGTCCAGGGAACGTCCTGACTTTCAAGTAACGTTCGAGTAATGCCCGCCAACTTTCGTGTAACGTTCCTCTAACGCGTAAGTAGCGTTTTGATAGAACGTAGTGAATTTTTGTGCACACCCAAAAAAATTTTTTCACCCTCAGCGTTCGCCGACGTCCCTCGACGTTCCCCAATATTTGCCGACGCTCGTCTAACTTTCTTGTAACTTGTTTCTAACGTTACCGACGTTCCTCTGCGTTTCATAACACGTTACTCGAACGCTGGTGAGAACATCGTAGTGTGACAGGGCCATAACATCTGGGCCAACAAGAGTGATGAATATAAGTTGAAATAACTTGTTTCATAATTGTTGTAAAATAAATAAAGTTAGGTTTTTTAACTTATCCAACCAAGGCTTGTTTCGATTGGTCGATTCTTAATTATAAACTGACAGTACAGTACCATTCTAACCAAGGCTTGCTGGATTGGCATACATGCCAGAACTCACGGCGTGAGACAGCATCTCACGGATTTTCACCTACGATAAAGTCTCACGGCGTGGGACATGAATTTACGGAAAGTCCTTAAATCATTGGTCAATAGTTTAAAATTAATGTCTTCAAAAAACAGCATACAGCTTTATACTGAAACCAATTTCAATGAAAATAAAATATGAGGAACCAGGAAAAGGATGACAATTGCAATTTATCTTCTGCATAATAAAGTTCAAAAGGAAAAGCTAAATTTTGACAAAGGAATGAAAAAACTCCTACAAAAAGACATCAGTTTTACTTGTTGAGAAGGAAGTGTCATTCCACACTGTAATAGGCAACAGATACAGGACAACATGGCTGTATTGTATTACAGGATATCCTGTAATCTGAGTAAGACACCATGTAGTAGGATACTGTAAATACATTCCCGTCATTGACAGAGGTCTTCCTTGTCACGAAATAATTCAGATAAACAATGATGTCATCGGTATTTTACATTTCATCCTCCTTGTACTTATATACTATATAGTACAAAACAATTTTAAGATTGAGAAATATTATGTAACAGCAAGAAAAATTGCGGACTTTGATTGGAGGCTTAAGTGACTTACATACATAAAGAATAAAACTGCCCGCCCCAGATACACAGAACAACAACAATGGATATTTCCACTGGGATCCTATAACAATAAATGAACGTATGGTAAGAACACAGAGATTTGGGAGACGCAAGACTGGTGAGAAATTGGGTAAAACAGTGCTTGTAGTATTGATGTTATATCATTTCAGTATTTCCATGACTTTTAGAAAGATGAAATCTGTGCAGAATGTATCTATACTATATAGGTAAATGTAAATATATCATTGTTGATACATCTGCTTACCCAATTTTACATTCCTGCTGCAAATATACACTACCAGATGAAATGGCATTTATAAAACTAGTTCAGCCTGTTGAGCGCGGTCAGTGGCCGGATGGGTGGATGACCGCACGTTACACAATTGGTCAGTGGCTGGATGGGTGAATGACCGCATGTTACACAATCGGTCAGTGGCCGGATGGGGGAATGACCGCATGTTACACAATCAGTCAGTGGCCGGATGGGTGAATGACCGCATGTTACACAATCGGACAGTGGCCGGATGGGTGAATGACCGCATGTTACACAATCAGTCAGTGGCCGGATGGGTGAATGACCGCATGTTACACAATCGGTCAGTGGCCGGATGGGTGAATGACCGCACGTTACACAATCGGTCAGTGGATTGTTTTGATTGATTTCAACGGCTAATCAATCTTATTTAATATCCATGACAGTTGACGAAACAAGAAAAAAGAATACCGAAAGATTTTTGAAACTCAGTCCTTAGTATATATACATATTCAATCGCTGTCAAAAGGATATATACTGAACAGAAATTGTTAACATTCATGTTTGTAGGAATGGAAATCATTTGTGTTTATTAACATTGCTATATACATGTAGGGGGCTTCATGATATATGGATTTTATCAGTTCATAGCAGCATAAACATTGAAAATATTTGTTCAATCATGATACATATATTTCTATCATTATTGGCAAAACTGTAGAGTTAGACATAAAAACTTCCCTGTACCTGGTGAGTGTTGACAACGTAGAATGTACTGAGGAGTTATAATGGAACCGCAAAGCATGACACGAACAGAGTACGAAGCCTTACGATCACTAAACTCTTACAGGTGAAATTCTACACCCGTAACAAATACAATACATACACAGATCCATCAACAATGAACACATTTTTTAAATCTGTGATGGAGAACCGACAATTATTCCGGTTAAAATACCTACTGATAGCAATACATGCCAATACACCTAATAAAAAGGTTTAAGAACCCTGGAGTGTGTTTTTTATGTTTAAAAATACTATTTAATCAAAAACCAGTTTACAAAGAAATTCTTGTTCACAAACAAGTATACAAATACATTGATATTAATGCTAATACAAATAACCTAATTAGTTTAAACATGTACGAAAAAAGACAAAGTATTAAAAGAAATCTTTAGTCCCCCTCCGGGCTATAGTCATTATGTCATCGTTGTTCGGGCTTAACTCATTCACCCCTGAAGACACACTTGAACTCTTCCAATTCAAAGGTTGGAATAATTTATTATCAAACTTCAGGGGTGAATGAGTTAATAAACATCCCACAATACATAGGTACAATTAACAAGTTTGGTGAATGCCTCGGACAAAATTTGGTATTTAAAAATGAAAAATTGTAGAATGCTAGCTGTGAGCGCCGAAATGGCAGCACTGGCTGTACGCTCCCCAGGGAGTTGAGAAAGATATTGGCTTGTTGCAAAAGGCCCTATAACCACAGATAATAATTTGTGAACCGCTTTGAGACGACCTACCAACTAGGTTGTAATAGAGCGGTAAATAAGAAGATCAAATTATTATTATTATTATTATTATATAGCCAGGCACAAGAACCTATATCAGTGACGCTTCACCTTCCTAAGATACATAAGATTAGCCAGTCTGGTGAGTGTTATAGGTGAAATAACTAGAAGGATATGGCCAAAACATATAAAAAGGGATTCTGTGTCTTGATACGCTGCGGAAAATATATATGACAAACCAAATGAGGGACTTGGGCTAAATTAAAAAGACATAACTTAACTAAAGGAAGAAAATCAGACACAGCTCAAAATATTATGATGAAGCACCATACCAATTTCCAGTTCAATATCTCAAACCACAGCGAAAACGTGACCAAAAAACCCATCTACCGATCTTCACAATCCAAGTGTTCAACTTCTGATACATCTTCTCTACGCCCTTGGAATATGGCATGACAAAATGGTGTTAGCTGCTTGATTGGTTTCATGTAGGGATCTTGATACCAACCATTTGTGCGACCTTCATCAGTCCTAGGTAGGTTTGATCTTTTCTCTGATCAGCTGGATAGATAGTCTTGTCAACAGTAAATGTATCTCGTGGTAACTTTTGATTGAAACTTCATAACACTAGGTTAGATGGAGTCCTTTCATTTGACCTAGTTACACAACTAGAAATGGGTAATATAATAAATAAGACAGGTTTCTCATCAATCAGCTTGAGGCTGAAGAAATCTGAGAAAGATCTGTCAAAATGAAACATGCACAACAACAGACAAAGCTAGGGAAACCTGCATTCCAAATTGAAAATGGTCTACTAAAAACTTCTTGAGATAAAGCGACAACGAACTTTACCTGCATGATTCAAACTTGCTGCTTGGCGTTCATCTTGTCTTTCTATATAGTTTCCCAATGAAACATGCACAACTACGAATCAAACCTTTCCTGTTAGAGACATTGTCTGGTATAACTATTTATATAGCTTCCTGTTAGAGACATTGTCTGGAATAACTATTTATATTGCCTCCTGATAGGGCTTTTTGAGAGATAGCAATAACAAGAATTATAACAGCCCACCATAATCAGGTGGTGTCCTAAAACTGTCCAATCTCTAGGGCCTGTTCGTTTATGCAGAGCTACCGGTTTGTTTGTGTTTAAATGTAACACTTTTGGATAGTTATCCTTGTGGACCTGCAAATGTTTATGCAGGCCTTGAAAGGCTTTTTCAAAGTTAGTCTGAAAGCAGCATCAGGTTACTAAGGTCTGACATTATTTCATAAATGAACAACTCTGGTCCAACCGTTCAGATCGTGACAAACGAAAGTGACCTAGGTTTGATACCTGTCCATTAAAGGTTATAAAGGAGCGACACCTGACTTCAAAATAGGTCAGTTTTACCGTTAGGCTGTCACATAATTATTTTGATGTAAATCAAAGGATAAAACTGATCTACTTGTATCATCCACACATATAGATCTTTCAATTTTGTCGGAACACATTCCAAGGATATCAGAACCTTTAGATTTAGGAGTTGCTGCAGCTACAGTTTGCCTGGTATATAAAATGTCCGCTTTCAAAGGGCCATAACTCACCTAAACTTGGCAATAATGACTCATAACCTAAACTTGTTATGTAATGCTACACACAGCCATCACAAAAATCATCAATCAATAACCCAATACATTTATGGAAATGGGGCAATTCTAGGGTGTGAAATATAATTTGGTATATAATATTGAATGTTTATTTGGCCTGGTTCCAAGTAGTGTAACGCCAGACCTCACTTAAATATTTATTGCTTTGAAATTCAAATTGATATTTAAATAAATTTTCAGGTAAACTATTGTATGTCTCTGACTGCAATTTAAAAATTCATTATTCAGGGACCAGAATGATTTTGTGTAAATATCAAGCATAAATACTGGAAATTTCCATATGGGCTGAACAAATCATCATTATATTTTGCTTTTGGCTCTGAAGGAACTCTGTAGAAGACATTTTTTTTATATCGCAAATTTACCGCAGCTGATTTTTGCCATTTCATTAGTTTGTATTTTCGCCCCGATAATTTGAGATCAATAATCTTTTAATTCTCATTATTTTGTTTGAGAATTAAGCTTTGTGTTTTATTCTTGTCTTTTTGCAAAGATTCTTGGCCTCATGATTATTCATAATAGATTGTTTAAATATTTTTAAATAATTGATCCAATGACCTTAAAAGTGGCTCAAATGTCATTCTTTTGAACAAACTTGATAGCACTTTATCCTAGCATGCTTACGTGCATATCATATAAAGACCCTTTACCTTTTGGTTAGTCAGAAGGCATTTAAAAATTTCAACAAATTTGACATTTTTCCCACGTACCACCAATGACTGGACCAACCTCTCAGAAGATGTGGTAAAAACGTCTAATGCAGAAACCTTTATAACTACATCATTGACCACTTCAATTCCAGGAGCAGTCCTCCCACCCTGGAATCTAGGTCCTCCAGTATTATACAGATACCACTGACCTTGAAAGTGTGTCAAGGTCTTTCAACCAAATTAACTTAATTGATTCTCCTCCATTTAAGCGTGGCATAGCCTCACAGACACTTCATGCTAGATGGTATGAGAGAAAAAAACAATTAACAAAATGGAAAATTTGTGCTTGTATCGTGAAACCTTAATTGTGCAAAATTATATTCATAATTACAAAGACTTGGATTACTATGTATATACCACAGATTCACAGAGTCACTGTGGTTTCCATGGGCTAGGCCTGTCAAATTCTAGATGTTTTGGTACCTAAATTTAACATTGACCTACTTGTAAAGAAAACATTGCTAATTGGTTTAAGTGAATGTATCAATTCAAATATAAAATAATGTTTCTGTCAAATTAGTTATACTGATATAATTGATATTAGCATCATATTAAATGCATACCATTTCTCCAGTAGAGTATTATAATGCTGTTTGTGTGAAATCCTTGTAGTGCCAACATGGTTCTTGGAGGTTAGATGGAGAGGTGGGTCAGAGTAACTGTCACTGAACTTCAGCTTCATCTTAAAAGCAGCGGCAAGTCTGTAGTGCTCATGATTAGGAATGATGTTGCTGCATTGTATCCTTCGCCACTACTGAGTATGTTTCCGGATCTACTGCCCGAGACAACTCAGCCTCGGGCGACGCTCCTGTGTCACCCAAAATATCCAAATGTCCAAGAACAGCTCATCACTCTGATCTTGTCAACCTTGATCCTGACAACATCATGCCATGTGACATGAAGGCAAAATTTAAAACTGTTCTTAAAGAGTTTGATGAGGTTTTCAACCCGATATTTGCTGGATACAATGGTGCAGTAGGCCCCTTCCAGGCGCATGTAAATATGGGGCCCGTTCAGCACCCCCAGAGAAAGGGGAGGGTACCCCAGTACTCCCGAAACCAACTGGGCGAGCTTCAACAGAAATTCGACGAGCTGGAGGGTATAGGTGTATTTAAACGACCAGAAGACGTCAACATCGCTGTTGAGTATGTGAACCCATCATTCTTGATTAAGAAGCCAAATGGGGGTTTCCGTCTGGTTACCGCCTTTGCAGATGTCGGTCGCTATGCCAAACCGCAGCCATCCCTTATGCCAGACGTGGACTCCACCCTCCGCCAGATTGCGCAATGGAAATACATCATCGCCACAGACCTTACAAAGGCATTTTACCAGATTCCGTTGTCGCGGGATTCAATGAAGTACTGTGGGGTAGCCACACCATTCAAGGGCGTCCGAGTCTACGCAAGATGTGCTATGGGAATGCCTGGTTCTGAAACCGCCCTTGAAGAGCTAACATGCCGAGTACTTGGTGGTCTTGTTGAAAAGGGCTGTATCGCGAAAGTGGCAGATGACCTTTATTGTGGTGGTAACACCCTGGGGGAGCTATTAAACAACTGGACAGATGTGTTGAGAGCACTAAGTCAAAGTGGCTTGAGTCTCTCTGCAACAAAGACTGTGATAGCTCCCAAGCAAACTTCCATATTGGGATGGATATGGTGCCTCGGAACAATCCGTGCGAGTCCCCATCGGATATCTACCCTATCCACATGCCCGATGCCTTCAAATGTTTCTGGTCTCCGATCTTTTATCGGCGCCTACAAAGTGTTGGCAAGAGTTATGAAGGACTGCTCGATTCTTATTTCACCCCTCGATAATGCAGTAGCAGGACACGAGTCAAAGGACAGCATTGCGTGGTCAGACGAATTGATCTGTGCTTTCGACAAAGCACAAAAAGCACTGTTATCCAACCGTACTATCACACTGCCTCGACCCCAGGACCAGCTCTGGATCGTGACTGATGGTGCAGTAAAGAATCCTGGTCTAGGAGCTACTCTCTATGTCACACGTGAGGGAAAAACTGAGCTTGGCGGGTTCTTCAGTGCCAAATTGCGGAAGAACCAAACTCGGTGGCTTCCATGCGAGATAGAAGCGCTCTCTATTGCAGCTGCGATCAAACATTTTTCACCATATATAATTCAGTCTGCCCTCAATACTTGTATCCTTACCGACAGTAAGCCATGCGTTCAAGCCTTCGAAAAGCTTTGTCGAGGGGAGTTCTCCGCTAGTCCACGTGTAACTACGTTCTTGTCGACTGCCAGCCGATTCCAAGTTTCAATTCGACACGTGGCTGGCTCCTCTATTCTTCCATCTGACTTTGCCAGCCGTAATGCCCCCTCTTGTGAAGACCCAACATGTCAGGTATGTACTTTTGTGAGTTTAAAGACGGATTCTGTTGTGCGCAGCATCTGTTCTGATGAGATCCTTAACGGAACTGCTCAAATGCCCTTCCTCAGTCGGTCAGCCTGGCTTGGTATTCAATCGGAGTGTGGCGACTTGCGCCGCACTTGTGCCCATCTCAAACAAGGCACTCGTCCATCGAAGAAGCAGACAACTGTTAAGGACGTCAAACGATATCTCAATGTTGCTTCCCTCTCAAAGGATGGACTACTGGTCGTCAAACGCAACATTCCGTTCTCAAAAGTGACAGATAACATCATCGTTCCACGACAGGTTCTCGATGGCCTACTTACAGCTCTTCACATTAAGCTAGGACACCCCAGCAATCATCAACTCAAGTCCGTGGTCAACAGATATTTATACGCTCTAGACATGGACAGTGCTATCCACCGTGTCACTGACAGTTGTCATCAGTGCGCGTCCCTGAGGAAAACCCCTTCGTTCTTGGCAACCCAGAGTACAACTGATCCCACGGTAACAGTGGGCAGTCAGTTTGCTGCTGATGTCATCAAACGTGAACGTCAATTCATCCTCCTTGTGCGGGAATGTGTTACATCATACACCTCACCTATGCTACTTGAGGATGAACGTCGAGACACGCTTAGGGAGGGTCTCCTTCGTCTGTGCATTCCACTCAGTCCATTAGATGGTCCTTTTGCCGTTGTACGAACCGATGCCGCTCCAGGATTCAAAGCTCTAGTAGGTGACGAACTACTCACACAATATCGATTGGCGATTGAAATTGGTAACCCGAAGAACATCAACAAGAACCCTGTGGCAGAAAGGGCTATTCAGGAGTTAGAAGATGAAATTCTTCGCCAAGATCCAGTATGCCGAGCAGTGACACCACTACTTCTTTCCTTGGCGACTGCCCGTGTCAATACCCGAATTCGTAATCGTGGTCTGTCATCAAGAGAAATGTGGTCTCATCGTGATCAGTTCCTCAACCAACAAATCCCATTGGATGACCAGACACT
>NW_018408671.1:699454-705403 GCF_002113885.1 Mizuhopecten yessoensis
AAGGACGTCAAACGATATCTCAATGTTGCTTCCCTCTCAAAGGATGGACTACTGGTCGTCAAACGCAACATTCCGTTCTCAAAAGTGACAGATAACATCATCGTTCCACGACAGGTTCTCGATGGCCTACTTACAGCTCTTCACATTAAGCTAGGACACCCCAGCAATCATCAACTCAAGTCCGTGGTCAACAGATATTTATACGCTCTAGACATGGACAGTGCTATCTACCATGTCACTGACAGTTGTCATCAGTGCGCGTCCCTGAGGAAAACCCCTTCGTTCTTGGCAACCCAGAGTACAACTGATCCCACGGTAACAGTAGGCAGTCAGTTTGCTGCTGATGTCATCAAACGTGAACGTCAATTCATCCTCCTTGTGCGGGAATGTGTTACATCGTACACCTCAACTATGCTACTTGAGGATGAACGTCGAGACACGCTT
The DNA here is from genome assembly GCF_002113885.1 of Mizuhopecten yessoensis. Taxonomy (NCBI): domain Eukaryota; kingdom Metazoa; phylum Mollusca; class Bivalvia; order Pectinida; family Pectinidae; genus Mizuhopecten; species Mizuhopecten yessoensis. The sequence continues at coordinate 699,899 of NW_018408671.1, forward strand.
AGGGAGGGTCTCCTTCGTCTGTGCATTCCACTCAGTCCATTAGATGGTCCTTTTGCCGTTGTACGAACCGATGCCGCTCCAGGATTCAAAGCTCTAGTAGGTGACGAACTACTCACACAATATCGATTGGCGATTGAAATTGGTAACCCGAAGAACATCAACAAGAACCCTGTGGCAGAAAGGGCTATTCAGGAGTTAGAAGATGAAATTCTTCGCCAAGATCCAGTATGCCGAGCAGTGACACCACTACTTCTTTCCTTGGCGACTGCCCGTGTCAATACCCGAATTCGTAATCGTGGTCTGTCATCAAGAGAAATGTGGTCTCATCGTGATCAGTTCCTCAACCAACAAATCCCATTGGATGACCAGACACTTATATTGGAGCAACATAACACCCGCCAAGCCAACCATGCTTTCAGCGAGAAGTCCAAATCCCCATCAGGCTTAACCCCTAAGTGTCCGACTATTCGGGTTGGTGATCTTGTGTACCTATATTCGGACAGGAACAAAACCAAAGCACGAGACCGATATCTTGTCGTTAAAGTAGAGGGAGCGTGGTGTAACATTCAGAAGTTTGTTGGCAACCAATTGCGGTCTACAGCTTATCGAGTAAAACTCACCGACTGCTACAAAGTGGCCAATACTATCGTGGACAATACTTTCCCTGGTTCCTCAATAGCAGACGGGTCTACTGATGACTGATCTCAGTGCCACCTCAGCACTCTCTACCGTCCGATGATGATTCACGTAATCCTATACCAAGTGACGACGATAGCAGTACTCCTGTGCGCGGAGGCGCGAGTGCAATCTCCCTAACCGTTATAAGGACTATATTATGTACAATTGAACTGGGTAGATTTCTGATTTTGAGTTAAAGTACTAGTGTTTTGTATTTATGCCTATGTACATACTTGGTCAGATAACAAAGCCAGCAGAGGTGTGTAGCTATCTCCTCGCAACAAGGCTATTCGAACTGTGGGATATGCTCCTTTTTTTTAGAGAAAAGTGGTAGCGCCACTACTGAGTATGTTTCCGGATCTACTGCCCGATACCGGGTTCTAGATCATATCAGTTTAGTCTGTATCATCGTTTTCCGGTTGGGGCCCCAGTAAAGCCGTGTGTCAGCAAAAGTGTGTTTGTGGTTTCTGTCTCTTACTGGCACTTGTAATAACTAGCAGCTTAATTTTAAGTTCCAAAAGTTTTTTAACATTTTTTTATAATTACTTTAGAAGTATTAAAATGCGCCTCCAGAAGCTAATGAAGCTTTCCATTGTGTTGATTACTATATATACTATACTACATACGTATGTATGCCTTTCACATATCTAACAGTGGGTCCTCCTTAAAAGCGTATTCAACCGACAACAAGCATCTTCAAGTGACAACAAGCGTCGCCAGACAATATCTTAAAATAAAGTAAGCGACATCAGAAGATATGTTGTTAATATGACTATAATACTGGCAACGCTTGTTGTCACTTGAAGACGCTTTTAAGGGTGAGCGCTAACAGTTAGAAAGCAGACAAATATTGATCAGTGCTAATTGTTTATTAATTTGACAGACTAGAGTCATTCTGCTGAGGCTTGTGGGGGAAAGTTTATATGAACTTTTACCTTATCCATCTATCGTATTGCTTATGAGGGGCAAGCTGAAATCTGAACAGGGCTAATGAAAAATAATCATCTACTACACTGTCACTACACTACAGACTGACAGTTACACTCCTGAAATGTAATAAAGCCTTTATTAAAGGCTCCATTCATTGTGTGTTGACAACAATTCGTAGTGAAAGAAGTGCACTAAGTAGTTGAATTTCAAAAACTAACCTTAGTTTATTCTTTCCGTAGTTGCCAAAGTCTGTTATTTATAAAAGAGTGCAGTAGCATCCTAGTGACGTCAGTTTGTTTTGATGGTTCCGCTTGGGTGAGGACAAAACCCGGAATGCACTCAGGCGTGAAGATTATTTTGTTGATTTATTGTATATATTAGGCTGTGTCTCCTATAATATATCATGGATTTTCATTCGGATACCAGCATAGGAAAGTTAATTTTATACCTGTCACAATGATATAAGTTATGCGTACCATTATTTAATATTGGAAGTGAAAGTGGTGGCCGGAATGAACCACTATGAAATAAAAATGGCAATATTTTCAACTGTTTTCGTTCTAATAAATACTCATATCTCAAAAAGTACTGAATCGATTTTTGTTCGGAGACCACTCTGGTCAAGGGAATTTTGCACTTGTTAATATGATACCAACTGTTTAAACACNACAGCCTAATATATACAATAAATCAACAAAAAACTCTCCACGCCTGAGTGCATTCCGGGTTTTGTACTCGCCCGTTCCGCTTTATTGGAAACGAGCACCTGCTGTGAAGAGTTCCAATGTAGGGGAGGTAATTACACAGTTACGTCAATTACTTTTTTTATAGAAATCCAATATGTATTAACAAAGAATAAACATAAGCTTTCTTTACAACTTATTTATCATGAAAATTAAATGTTCTAATTTTAATTTGTGACACGTATCAAAGAAATGGTTTAAAACTGCCTTTGATTTCACCGGAACCGGATATACGTTTGTAAAACAATATGGAGGTGATGAAACAGTTTGCTGGTTTGATTCAACAATATTTAAGGTCGATATTCTCTTTGCTAAATTGTGATGTTTACTTATATTGATGAACATTATACTTGGATGCATTTAAATGATATATGTGTAACTGTGAAGAGCAGATAATGCCAATTACAAGAAAAATCACCAGACCGGGCCGGTAAACTCCGTCTTAGCATTTCTCAGTAGTGTGTGCATTTGGCCTTCATCCTACTCATCCAATACATGTTCTATTTGAGAGAGGCCAGTGTCTTATGGGGTTAGTCTATGATAATGACAAGGGTTTCTGCCGGATAATCACGACACACCCTTGATACTTGCAACTATGCATTGTTTGGTACTAATATATTAATACCCGGCCGACGATGCAAAATATAAAAAGTGTCTCGTCGTCAGAAGCTACGTTATCGCAGCTATGCATTGTCCTGCTGGAAATGCCAGAGAAACAACATATAGTGCTAGCTCTAGACACTGATCTGAATATAAGAGGAATCATGATAGCTTGTGCAATCTTTGGTGTCTGTGGTCATTTCGCCCTTAAATCTGATTGCTTGGGGTCGTTGTTTCACAATATAAAAAAATAAGGGTGAATTGTTTTAGTCTTGTTCAGTTATGTACGACTTATATAACCGGGTAGTCTAATTTGAAATTTTTAAGATCTCCCTAAGCTTTTTGTTTTGTTATAAGACTTAATAAATTTATACACGAAGCATGAAATTCTTACGATAAGACAACTGCTCGTAAAACCACAGATTTAATGCTGTGGTGACACTAATAGTTAAAAAATAGTAAGCTGTTTAATCATTAAAAATATTTCAACTGATATTCATAACTTTAAAATATATAATTATATTAGGGCAAAACAACCTTGGGCAAACAAGATTTAGGCCGAAAGTACTCGGATCCGCATTCCATCTCCATCTCTAACCCGGGAAAGAATGTTTTACAAATTCTCGAAAGTCTCTATCAAAGGACCATCTTATACATTGACACATTGATAGTAAGACCATGTCAGCCGTCTGCATGGCAAAGGGAAAACCTTGACTCATTCAAGAATAGGCATCTTATGGATCTGAGTTCAGCATTTGCATCCACCTGGTGCACCACTTCGGGTCAACATAGGCTGCCACAGCCCTGTCCAGAATGGACACAGATGATCTATTTTGGATAACTTGAACATGGTGACCCATTTCTGTATTATAAGGTAGTGGTTGTGTTGGTACTTAAGTCACATTTCTCTTTCTGAGGAATGTTATCTTTATTGTGTGATTTAGAAGCTGACATGAAACAAATATAACAGATGGCCTTAAAATATTTGCTAATTTGGTGCAATATTAGCAATATTTTTTTAATCAAGAAGCCAAATCAGTAAATACAAAAATACCAATTTTTGATGCATAGACTGATAATTTATATTTCTTTTTGATATTTTGCAGCTTTCTGTCAGAGATGTTGACTTCATTGATCTGTATCTGTGTCATATTCATCATCGTAGTTGCCATAGCAACCACATTCCTGCGGTACTGGATACAGCGCCGGTCAGCGTTCCAGCTCCCACATATTAGAAAAACTAAAGCAGGGGAGGTAACTCCTGTCATTGGATTCTTCCACCCATACTGCAATGCAGGTGGAGGTGGAGAAAGAGTGCTTTGGGTGGCCATCAGGTCAATACAAAAAAGGTAAGGATGAGGGTGGAGGTGGGGAGAGAGTGCTGTGGGTGTCCATCAGGTCAATACAGAGAAGGTAAGGAAGAGGGTGGAGGTGGGGAGAGAGTATTGTGGGTGGCCATCAGGTCAATACCGAGTAGGTAAGGATGAGGGTGGAGGTGGGGAGACAGTGTTGTGGGTGGCCATCAGGTCAATACAGAGTAGGTAGGGATGAGGGTGGAGGTGGGGAGAGAGTGTTGTGGGTGGCCATCAGATCAATACAGAGTAGGTTAGGATGAGGGTGGAGGTGGGGAGAAAGTGCTGTGGGTGGCCATCAGGTCTATACAGAGAAGGTAAGGATGAGGGTGGGGGGGGGGAGAGAGTGCTGTGGGTGGCCATCAGGTCAGTACAGAGAAGGTAAGGAAGAGGGTGGAGGTGGGGAGAGAGTATTGTGGGTGGCCATCAGGTCAATACCGAGTAGGTAAGGATGAGGGTGGAGGTGGGGAGAGAGTGTTGTGGGTGGCCATCAGATCAATACAGAGTAGGTTAGGATGAGGGTGGAGGTGGGGAGAAAGTGCTGTGGGTGGCCATCAGGTCTATACAGAGAAGGTAAGGATGAGGGTGGAGGTGGGGAGAGAGTGTTGTGGGTGGCCATCAGATCAATACAGAGTAAGTAAGGATGAGGGTGAAGTTGGGGAGAGTGTGCTGTGGGTGGCCATCAGGTCTATACAGAAAAGGTAAGGATGAGGGTGGAGGGGGGGAGAGAGTGCTGTGGGTGGCCATCAGGTCAATACCGAGTAGGTAAGGATGAGGGTGGAGGTGGGGAGAGAGTGGTGTGGGTGGCCATCAGGTCAATACAGAGTAGGTAGGGATGAGGGTGGAGGTGGGGAGAGAGTGCTGTGGTTGGCCATCAGGTCAATACAGAGAAGGTAAGGAAGAGGGTGGAGGTGGGGAGAGAGTATTGTGGGTGGCCATCAGGTCAATACCGAGTAGGTAAGGATGAGGGTGGAGGTGGGGAGAGAGTGCTGTGGGTGGCCATCAGGTCAGTACAGAGAAGGTAAGGATGAGGGTGGAGATGGGGAGAGAGTGCTGTGGGTGGCCATCAGATCAATACAGAGTAAGTCAGGATGAGGGTGAAGTTGGGGAGAGTGTGCTGTGGGTGGCCATCAGGTCTATACAGAAAAGGTAAGGATGAGGGTGGAGGTGGGGAGAGAGTGCTGTGGGTGGCCATCAGGTCA